>NW_026709061.1:0-50173 GCF_030490865.1 Poecile atricapillus | reverse complement strand
GGTCAGCTTTCTCCTCCCATTATTTTCAAGAATTTGAATTAGTTACAGAAATGTATTATCAGCCCTTAGAAAACTGAAATGAACTACACTAAGAAGGAAATGAAAACAGGCTGCGGTTCTTACTCAGGAAAAAACAATTTGAGAAAAAATGTTCACCTTGCAGCTACTGCCTTTAATGTTCATTTCACACATTATGATTCCTGTGATGCAGGAAACCGTGTGGTCCGTCTTGGGCTGGAAGATGACTGAATGTGGGATCACTGTTGTCCTTGCTCTGGATAAGTGCTGATCCTTGTACTGGGAACACAAGGTTTTAGGTTTTAGGGTTTTTTTAGGTTTTGCTTAATTGTTTCTCGGGGAAAAAAGATCATATTTTTTAACCTGCCAAGCTGTTGCCCATCCTCAGTTTTCTTTGTTGGTTTGAAACATGTTGCTGCTTTCCCTACAGGTTAATAGGAAAAGGAAGGGCTTGTGTGGCATGCTCCTATCATATTGTTGTAAAGATGGACCTTATAAGTCGTGTGTGTTGTGGTCTTATCAGAATGCAGGGGTCTTGATATAAACACCATGTTTCTCAAGTTTACCACTGGGAATAGCTTTCTGAGAACATCCTTCATTATTGACATGAGCCATTCTATTAATCCTCGTTTTACTGTTTCTTCTTGCATGTTAATATGTGTGCATTTCCATCCTCTCACACAAGTTTTAATATGTATGTTACTAAATATGTTACTGTACAAAAATTCTCATATGTTTTTATTGTAGGTTATGTATTGGGGAAAATTTCATACATTTAATGCCACACCTTTGAAATAGAGGAGCAGAAGCTGTAGTCTTCCTTTTTCAAATAGTCATTAAATTTACCACTACAGATTTCAGAATTTGTGAAGGTGTAGTCTGTCCTGAGAATGAATTTGGTAAAGGCAGTCAACTAGAGTTTGAGACTTCGCTGTGGATGTGACAGTAGAGAGTGTATGCACGTGCAGATAAAACTGATTTTCCATAAAGTAGCGGTTTTTAAATACAAGGAAAGCAAGTATGTTTTAAGTTTAATTAATTCCATATTGAATATATTGCCCTTGTCTTGCATTTGGAGTTTTCCTGGTTATAAGGTGCTACCAGTAAACTGTATATATTAAGCCAAAACTTCTTCATAAGAATTGTCTTGATACCTATTTTTTCAGTATAGAAAAATAACCACTTCTACAAATAGTAATCTTAAAACTGCAAGACAGAAGTCCCCAAAGATCATTTAGCAATTCTTTGAGAAATGAATGCTCCAGTGGTCATTTTCTTTCAGATAGTGACAAGTGGTGCACATATAAAGGATGCCCAGATTTTAACATTCTTTGTTCATTTTAGCTCATGTCTCGTGTTTTTTGATTCTCCTGATTTTAAAACACAAATTTAAGGATCAGAGGCTACTCCTAGTCCAATTACACAGGTTATCATGCTTCTATATTGTTATGTGAAATGTTGGGGTTTTTTTCTGTTTCTGTAGTCACTTTTATTTGGTCTCAATGACAACAAAACTGATTTTTGAGGAACCTGATATACCTCAGTGGAAGGAGTCTTTTCTCAGTGCCATTTCATAGAATGCTGATTTGCTAACATTAGAAATAACTTTCAGTCCTTCCAGTTTGTTACTTCTCTCACAAATCCTAGAGTTTAGAATGAAATTGTCTTTTGAAGCAATGAATTATTGTTGTATTGAAATAGTTGTTCTATATTGGTGGAGCCAGGCTTTTATGCTTTCATGCTGACATAATGGATTTTGAACATGGTTCAAAATGTGAAGTCAAGATACAACTTCTTCATGTCTTTGGTGCTTAGAACTTGATTATTAATCAGAAGTATCTCATACTGACAGTCTCTTCTAAAGAAAGGGTTTTGACATAATTTGTGCTATTTCCTTTTCTGCTATATTATTATTGTCATTGTATGCGATGGCAAGAGACAAACATCTTTTGTATTCTATTACTGGCAATGAGTAGGTATTTGCATAGTCTCTGTCATTAGCAAAGATTTAAATCTTAGTAGCATAAAGTATCTGTATTAAGACTAGCTGATTTCTGATGTGTCTTTTTGTTTTGTTTCTTTTTTTCTTCCTATAGAAAACTGTTGCATCTCCAACTGTTTCACGCCTTACAGATACTTCAAAATTCACGGGTTCTCACAAAGAGAGGTTTGATGCCAGTGGGAAAGGAAAAGGCAGAGCTGGCCGAGAAGATCTGGTGGATAACTCAGGATATGTATCTGGTTATAAGCATGCAGGCACATACGATCATAAAGTACAAGGAAACAAGTAAGGCTGAGGGTTTACAACACAGAGGGGAATAGAGTATATATTTGTAAGGATGATGTTATGAATCCCACATGTTTTGGTTATTGTGAATGTTGAGACTATGTTGTCAAGAAGTTGTCTTCAGGAACTGGAACTGATTTCAACATCTGCTGAGCTACTTGCAGCACAATGCCACTTCATTACATTCCTCATGCATATATTGGCAAAAATAAATGAATATGTAGGTATAAAAAATACATCATTTTGTTGAGCTTTAGGAAAAAAAAAACCCAAACCAACAAACAACAAAGCCAAAGTCAAGAGCAGTTATACCACACTTCGTCAATTCAAGCAAAATATCTCAAACATTCCTGATGTTCAGTTGCCCTGATGATGTCAAAGAGAACTTCTTGAAAAGCGGATCTTTTGTAGCAGTCTTTCTGAAGAATATCCCATTACTTACACAGTTTCATTTGACTACTGTTTTAGGGGTTTTTTTTAAATGTCTTACATGGGATCTAGCACTTTTCTTAAAACATTCAACAATATACTATTGAGAAGTAAGTGGTAGTAATATACTAGGTTCTAGCCTGTGATTATTGTATACCACTCATGGAAAAACTGAAAAAAAAGCTATTTCTAGGACAATATAGACTCTAAAGTATTTTATGTCAACAGAAAGAGTTGGAAAATACCAGCCCTTACTTTCCTCCTGTCTATACTTTGTGCTTGTTCTTGTGTGTACTGTAGCATGGTTCTGACTGGCTGGATTTGGATGGAGCTATTGTACTAACCTGAGAGGTGAGGAACAAGACTAAGAAAGTCTAGTTAAGGATTTTCACAGTCTGTTTTCAAATTTGCACTGCCTCACATTGGAAGTGAAGGGGGAATTAAGCTAATAATGCTTTAAAATATTGTTTATGACTAAACACTGCCAATCAGATTGCTATTAAAGGAACGTTATTCTGCACATATGTTGGCACATAGTCCCTTTAAACTCTAACGTATGTAAGAAAAGCTTATGGCCCCTTGGAGTAAGGACATTTACAATTAATATCAATGTAATTTGGTGCAATTTACCCCCAAAAAAACCCCAAACCATTATGACTGGGCTACATTTTATGACAGATTCATTTGAAGTCAAGGGATTTAATTCTCTATTCACTCTTGCTGCCAAACTTGGGAGTAATAGCACTTCTGGGAGTGGCTTTCCAATGTTCCCAGTCCCACAGGTTTAAGGTACAGGCAGCTGAGTATGACCTAGCTGGGGTCCAGAATGACAAAATAAATTAATTGGTATAAAAATAACTCTTTTTTTTCATATTGGTTGAAAAGGAGTGAAAAGGCCATTCCAATTTTCTGCAAGAGCTGAACAAGTACCTTGATGTATTACTCTGATTCTCTAAATTAGTTATGAAAGATAGGATGTTCAGTATTCAAAACCAGCTCTTTGCAGTTCTGCCTTGCTTCCTTTCAAAAGGAGCTTGTGCTCTGATTTTCATGTTGAACTCTGACTAAAGGTTAATAGATTTATTGTTCTTCCCCCAGCCATAAAAACATCCCACTCAGAGTACATAAATGTAGGTGAGCAGTGTGTGCTGTCATGTGCCATGCAGGTGAACAGTCTGTATTTGGCCAGTGTGTGGAAAGGAAGCACTGGTTTTCAGCCCTTAAACTGTTCATGTTTTGTTCTGCTGACATTGTGTGGTAGTCTGTCTTGTAGATTTGCCCTCAGTGGCCCTTTGAGCCCGTACATCAGCCTAAAACCAAAACAACAATAGCAAACAAAAGACAAGAGCTTCTTTGTGGACATGGACATCCTTTTGTTTGTTTGTAATTTATTTTGATGTTTGTTTTTAAACAAGATGGAAGTTTGCCAAAACACACCACATGCTCTTGTAAAGATTTAAATAATTTTTCCCATGGATGGCTTTGGTTACCTTGAAAGATTTTAGATGTATGTAAAGATGCTCAGGATGCAAAGTGTTTAGCTTTGTGAACCCTTTCCAAGAGTTACTCAGTGTTCTTGAAGAGTGAAGGTTACCCAGTTCTGTGTTGCACTGGGGACATGTCACACTCCAGAGCAGGAAATAGGATACTTGATACCAACAGTGGCTAAATGATTCTGGTATGGTAGTAAACTGTCTAAATGTAAAGAACCTTCTTTGTCACTGGTGCCTGTGCACCTGAAGGTGGCTCCAGGGTAGTCCTGTTTTTTTAATGAATAAAAAGGCTGAGCCTACAACCCTTGATGGATCCTTCAGCTGAGTTACAGGCAAAATCAGTGTCCCTGTTTTTCCTTTTGACTTTAAGACTTGCCTATTAACTCACTGGTAATTGAAAAGTTCTGGACCCAGCCTCACTAAAGAGTGAAGTAGAGCCTAATGCAGAGTCCAAGAGCACACTGTTGACCTGGGTGTTTGTTTGTTGCTAGTTATCTGCCTTGTCTGGCACATTAGTGATTCTTTTAGGTACACAAAGGACAGGTTTTCATAGATACCCAAATACAGTGTCTGTAATGCCAGAATGTTTCCATACAGGAGGAGTGATTGGTTAGGAAGATTTTAAGATATAATTATGTTTTAAGTTGTTAGTTCAAAGTGAGAGAGATCAGCACACTCAGAAGGCATGCAAGGGAATTGAGAGTGCGGACAGAAGCAAGTTGACACTGTCTAGAAATTGAGCTACAAGAGGCTGATGTAGCGAGGTGAGGTTCTGCCAGAGTTTACTTTGCATTGTTTGTGCAGTATAAAGTCCCTGCCATGAACCAAAGCACTTTATTTGGACCTGATGCAAACTTTGAAATTCTTTCAATGGCAGAGTAAACTTGGGATCAGAACCTGAGAAGATGGTTCAGATATCAGTATTTTATTTTGAGGAACACAGTTCTTTTTTCTTCTTTGTTTCTACAGTCTGATAGTTTTAAACCTCAAAGTGATACATGAAAATAAGTCATTCTGATGTGACAGTTACAAAGGAAAGTTGTTGCTGGGAAGATAGTACTTTGTAAAGGTTTTTTCTTTTACTGTGCTTGGTGTGAAAGATAATGGCTATGAATAAAAGCATCTTATGCAGCTGTGTATTAGGGGTTCACTACCTACTTAAGCCCTTACTATTCCACTGATACTGGTAGGAAATTAAAAGCCTAAATATTTGCTTGATTATTAGCTCTTAAGTTTCAGGCCTGCTTGGGAATGAGGCAAAGTACATTTTCTTACTCATCTGCTATTCTCTCAACTCTCAGGACAGCAAGTACAGTTTATACCTCAAAGATGACGGGAAGGGATAGGTGAGGAGGTGCCCGATTTTCAGCCCTTAGAGTGTTGTAGGGTGTATTCTCTTCCAATGCACCATGCTCCAGACTGTAACTACATGTCATGTCTGAAGTAAGGACATGGGAACCTAATTGTTAGGTTCGCTTTTTTGGGGGGTATCTCAATTCATTCCATCTAAATTTCCAGCCTGATTTTCAGCATCTTCCACTATGTAGCACTGTCTTATGTGACATCTTCTATCAAGCCCCATTGTTCCTAGTTATCTTTGCTTTCATTATTACAGTAGATGCTACCAAAATAAATATGATCATAAAGTTCAGATAGCTTTTAGAAACAACTGCCTTAAAGAACAAACTCAAATTGTACTTAAGTACTGTGGCAGTACACAGTCCTTACCTGTAAGTCTACAGAAGCTTAACCTCGCCATCAAAACCTTTACAAGACTGAGGACAAGAACTGAAAATCCTTCCTGAGGCAAATGAATAGTCATTACAAATAATTTTCTAAAAATAATGGTTTTAAGTAAAATATGCAGCAGTCAAAAGGGATTTTCTTACTAGTGCTTGATTACTAATTCTGTTTAGTCACTCTATGAGCTTTAGTTGAGAGTTTCACTGGGAGTTTTACAACCATCAGTATGGAAATATCAAAACTAAAAGTGATTGTCCTGCTCTTTGTGGTTATCAAAGCTATCACAATAGCATTACTGAGAATCAGACATTAAAAAACATGCACAGTTCATGAGTCCTATATGAACAGTTGTAATTAATTGTAGTCAAATATTTGGAATCCCAAGGGAAATGTTGAATATTAGACTACAGCCAAAATTTAACCCCTATTTTTTTCAACCTATAATACTTCTTACCTCCTTCTTATTTAGGGAAGGGAAAAGGAGATTTCAAAACTACTCATGTGTCACAGCTTGTGTTTTTTATCAGCATAGAGATTGTCTTTCAAAGATATTTTGAATTGAAGTGTGTATTTTATTGACCTTATGTAAATTTAAAATTCTGACAATTAAATTTAAAAGTCTGACAATTTTTTAGCATTATACAAAGCTTTGTTCAGAAATTACCATTTCAGTTATCTGTATTCCCCCTCTATTGGCTCAATTAATTTTTTTTATGGTAGCTGGAATTAGGCAGAAAAAGGCAAATGACTAGTATGGATTTGGCTTGCAAGTGATAGGTATCCCAGCCATCTGTAACCATCTGTAGAGAAAATCCTCATGTATATTCCTCCAAAACCAAAACTTCAAAGTTGTAATTGATAGGTTTTTTTCCTTAAGGCTTTTCATAGTTATGAAATGAATTTTAATTCTTTGTGCCTGCATGTATGATAGTCAAAACATAACCCTGCCTTCAGGGATGCATGTATTCTGGGGGCACCTGCCTGTCATCTGTGAATAAGAATTCTCTGCACTGGCCAAGAGCAAACCTTTTACCTTCATGATAGAGCAAATATAACATTGCACTGGTATGTGTCCTCTTAACTGACTGTCAGCCTTGCGCGTGTGTGCCAAAATAACTACACCTTTGTGTATGTTGTTTGTAGTGTGAATATTATGTTCTTGGCTTGTCACTTAGTTGGTATTAAGTAATGTAATGCACAAGACTTGTGTAGGTTTGTGTGTATGTACACATGCTCTTTTGATCCAGCTTAAGTAATTAAACTGTATAAATGTTGATGAAAAACCTAAATCTTACTAGGGACAAGCTCTAGTCCTGCAGCCAGTGCTGTTCAGCTTGGCTGGCTGGGGACATTGTTATACTCCTTTTATAGCATGAAGGTAAAGGAGGCTTTTTCTGTTTCACCTGTCTACCCTGTTCTGAGAGAAATCACTCCTCAGCAATTCTAACATAGACTTAGTGTGACAAGAGTTTCTCTGTGGTGAAGAAGCAGGAGAGAGTTAGGGTGAAAGCAAGCTTTCCTCAGAGTGCTCTTAGGAGACCATTTAAAACTATGCTCTGCATGGGCTCTATATTTTCCTTTGCCACAGCTTTGTAAAGCAACTTGACATTCACTGTGTAAACACACAGTTGTTCATCATCCATTCATAAGTATAAAGCTGTGGTATAATGAGATGGGAACATCATACATCACCTATGGACTCAAGTCTTAGACCTGTGTACAGTTAAATACCAGAAGCATAATGACAGCTCTTAAACTTGTGTGAAATCCTTAGAGTCTGGAGTACCTCAGATTAATACATATGTACCTCCTGTATTTGGAGTATTTGCCTATAAAATATTTAACATTCAGTTGCTCATTTTGTGCAACCCCAAAGTGCTCATTTGGCTTACTTAATATAAGCTGGAAATGATGGTCAGGGTTGTTATTTTTAAGTCTTCAGAATCTTAGAACTACTAAGAAACCTGTAGTTGCATTCATGTTTGCTCATTAAACTCAAAACCAATGCTTTGAATGATGTCCCAGCTAAGAATAGTGCTTCTGGAACTAAATGAATATTGCAGATAGAACCTCTGTGTCTTAATTGTCCAAGTAATTTATTTTTGCAGGGAGAAATATCTCTTACTATATTCGGTATATTTTTCATGCTTTGTATATTAACCTTGGTATATTGCTTCAAAAACCCTATTGAGAAGGTGGATTTCAAAACAAGTTTAAGATACAACTCTTGACTTGGTTGTTAGAAAACATTTGAATTGACTTATTTCATTCAAACTAATTGATCATCCACTCAAGGTAGACTTTGGCAAGAGTAAGCCTGATTATAAATAAGAGGGGAAAAAATCCAGTCTCTTGGCTGAGCATTCTTGGCAGACATTTGCAGTTCTGGTTGTCTGAAACAATTTTTTAAAAAAGAAGTTTTCTTTTGTATTCATGTACATGCGCATGTGCATGCACACAGGCACTACTTGGGGGCATGGATATACATGAGGGCAAAACTACAGAAGAGACTTTTGGTTTTCTCTTTAAACCTTGCAATTAGAAATTGACATTGAAATACCCAACTGACTAACCTGATTTGGAAAAATTATAAGCTACTATCATATTCCATTGCAGCTAACTAGCCAATGAATTAATTTTCAAATACAGTTACACAGCATCTCTTTTGTGAGTTACTGTAAAGCTTATGGCACTGTACAAAGTGAATTTTGATGTAAACACTTGGAATGGTCTCAAAGATAAAGCTCATGATAATTTGCCCTTACCTCCAGTTATCGTTATGCAAGATTTTTCTACTACTTTGCACGTTTTTCAGAAAACATCAGAAACATGAATAAAGTTACACTTAACTAAATTAAAAATATGGCCCTTAAAGTACACTCAGTTCATCCATCTTTGCATTTTGATCACCAGCTATATTATAGATGAACAACAAAATAAGAAAAAAATGTCAGTCTGGATCCACACAGCAGTGAATTAGTTTAAGTTCCAGTTTACATCAGATGAGTTTCTGTATGCTTGCATTTGCTCAAATGCTATTTTTAAACAAAGTAATAAAATAATATGAAATAATGTGAAATAATGCAGCCTGGGCTCTGTTAAATAGGGTTATATTAATGCAATTGAAATGCTCTGTATGTCTGTTATAGTCAAGCTAACCATGTTCTAGATCTTTACAAAGGCTTTGTGTAAAGTCAGTTAACCTATAAACTGATGTCCTGTATAAAATTGTGTTGGCAAACTACTTTTGTTAGCACTGTAGTGTATGAAAAGGTAAGATCATACGCAAAAACAAGTTATAGGGTGCAAAAAAGTGTGTGTGTTTTTATCTTTGTGCTGGGTTCAGAATATATCAGCTTTGGCAAATTCTTGCAGCAGGGAAATTTTTTTGTATAATGCTTGTAATACAAAGTAATTTGTCTTTACATTCTGTAAAGCAGAGAAATGGTCAATGTTGGATAAGTATATTGAAGTTTATTCTTAGCAAGGTGTTATGTTTCACAGATTTAAATATTAGAGGAGAAATATATATTTATACAGAAGTATAATTTTTGAATGAGGTTGATTTTGTTCAGTCATGAACCATTTATTTATCCACATTATTCCTCTGCTAGCTTGTTTATCAATCCATGCTGTTCCAACATCCATTTCTAATTTGATTTAGATGTTTTGATTCTTCATTTGCACAAATATGGGTGTGCATGCTGTCAGGACCTGATCATAAAGGGTGGAGGCAAAACTGTTTTGTCTTTGATTACCTAGAGCACTAATTAAAATTTAATAGTTAAGCAGTTGGGATATGGAGATAGGTCTTGACATAGTCTTCCTTGGAGCACTGTACACTATGATAAAAACCTCCGGTGAAGCTTACTAGTTTTTGTTATTATTTTCATTTGTCTTTCATCAACCAGGAAGCTGCTGTGTGCTAATAATTACCTGCAATATTTCTAATTGCAGGCATTGCAAACATTAACATGCAGCTGTACTAGCCTACTGTGTTCACTGTGAAATTTTCAACACGGTAAAAAACTTTACATGATCATTTAACCTTACAAGTTTACTTTTTCTCACTAATTTAACACTGAATCTTCTTTTCATTATTGCAAATGAACAACTTGAGCATAGCATTTCTAAATCTTAACTATAGTAGATAAACCTGTCCTAAGCAAAGATTTTTAACCACTTGATGAAGGGGGCCAGGCACCATCCAGTGCAAAGCACACTGGGCAAAATCTTATCCCCACTGCAGCCAGTTCCAAAATTCTAGCTGGTGTCAGCAAAAATAGAACCACCATTACCAAGGGGTTAATATGCTTAGTAACTATGACAAGAGGTTATGGGGGAGCACAACAGTGATTCTCTATTTCCATGTCTTTGTTTCTGTTAATTTAAAAAACTACTACTCTTCAATCTCTAAAACAAGTAAAAGAAACTTGAAGGGGGGATCATATACTACTAGTTTGTACTAGGTTTTTTCAGGAAAAGGAAACAAATTTATATATATATATATATATATGCAATATATTTTTACACTGTTTATTAATGCTAGAAAGTATTAAATGTATCACTTTATCTGTGTGAATGTTAAAGTAATGACAATGTTATGGGTGTTTTAAACCTTTTGAAGTTGTCTTGTTAAATTCTAAACCCACATTAACAATGGAAAAGCTACTTTGTCTGCAACGTTATTGTTGATGTTTTAGGGGAAAAGTTCAAGTGCAGCAGTTGTTTTGATTAGCACTGTAAAAGCTTGGCTTGACAAGTTATAGTGAAATCCATATTTTAAACACCATTTTGTTAAGGCATAGCTTCTCATAAAGTACGTTACTGCTGTTGACTGACTGTATAAAATTGTATTTTTAGTTGGTAAAGTGATCAATAAATGTGTTACTACATCAGTTCTGGGATTTATTGAAGTAAATGGTATTTGCTGATAAACTTTGTAAGCAACAGTTATTTTACCATTTCGATGTTAATTTAGTTGCTGATGAATTTATAAATTACATCAAAATACTCTCTGAACATCCAGCTGTCTGGTTCTGAGCAGAATCCATTTATTTTTTGCCATTTATTTTCCTAGTCTGAATAATGACTAAAGTTGACCATTACTATTTTGAGGATTCTAGTATGATGCTTGAATAGCCATTGTAATGGTGATCCACCAAATGAGATCTATCAGGGATGATGGCAATGTTCTTAACTAGCTATTTAAGACAGACTGATCCTCAGTGCAAAAGCCTAAGTTACTTCTCTCAGCTTCTTTAAGTGGTGTTGAAAATATTTTACTTGTGAGTAAAGAAAGTAATTTGCTACATAGAACGGTGTTTCAATGTTGTTACATCCAGAAAAAGCAATTATGAACCTTTTGTTTATAAATTATATCACTCATCTTTCCAGTAGCAAAAATCCGATGATTTTTTTACAAGAAGCAGAAGACTAAAGTACTTAACTCACAACATTGTAATAGCATAGTTAATAATGTGACAAAAAAAAAGTCAGAGTGCTGCTCTAGAAATGTAGCAGTGTCAATTGACAATTTGTCAATTGTTAATTGACAAAATGAGCAGTCAGTTGCTAATCCAGTGATTAGCAACTGCAAGGAAACATAACTAAACAATTTACAGTTACCTGTCTCTTATCCAGTTGTTCTCAAACTGGAAATTATAATCCTTGTTCTCACATACTGGACAACCTTCTTTAGAACTGCCTTTTAAGTGAAATCTAATACAGCTGTGTCCTGAAATAGCTTTTCTTCCTGCATGGAGACCATGGACTGTCACCTCCTGTACTCCTTTTAACTCTTAGCATGTATGGTTACTGAAACTGTAAAAAGCATAGTTGAGCAGAACCTATAGGAAAAATCAAATTTGTTACCATTCCAAAAGCCTTTAAGATAGGGGAAGATGGTACTCTTCTGCCCTATGAGAATATAAAATCTGTATTTTTAAGGGAGTTAAGTATATTTTCCTGTAGGGCCTCTAGAAATGCCCACTCACCCCTACACACTTCTTACACATCATGACTTTAAAATGAAAATAACCCCCCTCTGCTAGGATGTGTTCTCTTTACTCCAGGAATACAATTGTTTGGGCTAGTTTTCAGTCTGTTTTGCTACTCTTGCAATAACTACACACTTCTGCTCTCATGTCCATACTTCACGTGCAGGCTGATCTTTCGTGGTTCTGTCAAGTTGCTTTACCACAGCCAGGACTGTACAGACTGAAGTGTGGAGACAAAGGCTACCTCTGCCAAATCTGAGTCTTCAAGGGACTTAGTCTGTCTTCTTAGCTAGGTCTTCTAGTTAGCTTTTGGTTTTTTTCATTTCCTCAGCTTTCTATTTAACTCACTGCACTGACTTATAAATAATGTAAACTAACCCAAGCACATTGAAAGTTTGCATACTTACTGATAAGTATTCATTAAATCCCCTCTCAGTCATTTTTTCCACAACAATAGTGAATATATATGGAAGGAACCAAAGGCAGGAATGTAGGTCGTCTGGGGAGGAACAAGCACAAGAAATTAGAGGGATAAGGGATTAGTCTCTGGTCCATGCAGTTATTTGGTGATGCCCTGGATCTCCTAAGTGCCAGCTGCCCTGTCTTATTAAATTTAATTTCTAGCTATTTTCTTGGATGAGGGGATTCTCTGTTCTGTGTACATATGTGCTTATGGAGGTCTCATTGCTACCAGTGGAGTCATACCATTGGTCACAGTAGCCAGTGTTGCCTGTGGTGCCAACAACTAGAGTGGAGACTGTGGGTGACAGGGACCTGTATGCCTGTGATGCCAGCAGCTGGGCCAAGTGAGGGTATCTATAGCATCATTTGTCTGCTAGCACATACTGAGCTGAACCTAGACAGCAAACAGGGGCTTTAGCATCAGTCACCAAAGCATTCATAAGACTGGGCCAGATACTTGTATGACTCTGGGACAGCTGGAAGTACATACCCAAGGGACCCAGCAGTCTGTAACAACTGCTGGGGAGGCTACAAGGTCTGATGGTGTGTGCCTCTGCACAGGAGATGATAGAATTCGTGGGATAGTTACTCAGCTGGCTGCACATCTAATCCAAATTACTCAAGGGATCTAGTGTGTGCTGGTCTGCATTAGGTGGGAAGGGAATGATGTCATGGGACTGTACCAGCAGATGAAGTGTAGCTGTGATCTTCATGGACTTGCCTTTCCAGATTCCAGCAGCAAGGGAAAATAGGGATCTAGGCATTAGCCATTGGATAGGCTGTCTGGAGGGAATCTCATTAAATATATGCATGTTTCCTAGTAACACCCCTTCATCCTGGTCAGCCATAGACAGGTTGTTTGAACCAATTTTGGCTTTGGTGGTGGTGCTGGCTTTGTTTTTTTTTAAGTGTGGAGGATTTCAGGATGTGTCCATCAACACTACCACCATAAAACAACTTTGCCTTCTTTTCAATGGTATTAACATCTGTTGTTGCCTGTATTGTTACAAAAAATTTGATTTGTTGTGTTTAACTGATAATAACTCCCATTAAATTGCTCAAATCCAGTCTCAAGGCATGTGCATGTCTGCTAATTCTTGACAGAAATTAAAGTTCTTTACATGAAAACAATTCAGGCAATCAGTTTGGTTCATTACCCCAGCTAAATCAAATTATTTTTCTTAATATTTCCTTTCAGTAGTATTTTGGTGGGTTTATTCTATTTTAGTACTGCTAATTTGAACTTTTACTACAAAGCAAACTCTTTAAAGGAACATTTCTTATAAGTTTCTTAGTGGAAAAAGTTCTTGTAGTCATACACTGATATTTATTCAGTGAGAGATTTCATATGTTGACATCATGGGACCAGATGGAGTATAAAATATGAGAAGTATAAATACAGGTTTTTTTAATATAATATTAAAATGTCTTATATCTTTATATGTAAAACATATGTGTGTATATATATATATATATATACACACACACACACACATACACATGTTAAAATTGGTATAAAATGCTTCCCATTATTTGAAATTCCATCTCTGTTCTTAGGTACTGTCAGCAGTATGAAGTGATGTTTTATGTTAATTTTGGGATCTTGCTTTAGCTAATTGCTATGACACAGACATCCTGAAGGATGTAATCTTCTTTTACTTGAGTAAATCTTGCCTGCCTTAAAGCAGCATCACAGCATTTTGTTATGTGCAGTCTTTGCTTGCTATTGCCTTCTCATTCTCATCATCCTCATAAACAGCACTTGACAATGGCTTTCATCTTGAGCTGTCTCATTCTGCTTTTCTCATTTTCTTGTCTGTCTCCTCTCTGATGTCCCACTCTACAGAGAAGGAAGCTCCCAAGACTGGTAAATGCTCATGGTCAAAAGGAATTACGAAAGTCAGAGGGTCCATGAAGTTTTACTAGTAAATTTCACACTTGGCATGGAAATTGGTATGTTAGTCCCTGACCTACTCTGTAGGTTAGCAGTGGGTTTTGAGTAAAGGGGTAGGGTCAGAGAGAAGAGAGAAAGGAAGAGAAGAATTAAAGAGGGGAAGAGAAAGAGAGAGATCATGTTTGGCCAATGGGATGTGCAGAGTCCTGGGGATGTGTCTCTGGGCTTGATGGGAGTACCTTTTTACAGATCAGTTTTGCCTGCTCTGAGGACAAGTTTATTGCTTTCTATGCAAATGAGTTTTGTTTACTGCTTGAGCATTTCTTTTTATGCCAATTTAGAGAATATTTCAAGCAAATCAAAGAAAAAAAAATAACCAAGCACCAACACACAACCCAGACCAGTCCTTTCAACAGAGACAGGTGTTTATATAGGAGGAATAAACAATAGTTTATTCTATTATTGTAGGCTAGACAAAGTGTGCACTGGCAACAGAAATCTTGGGCTAGAAATTTAGTTATCATTTGCAGTCTGTTCTTTCAGACCTATCTGAACATGGTTTAGAGGGTCACAGGGGTCTTGGGTGGTCTCATATCCTCCTGCTGGATTTGCCCTTGCTTGACAGTCCATGCCTATTTCTTCACTGATGCTGTCTTTTGTTTGTTGTGCCTCCAGGGACTAGAACAAGGAAGTTTGTCCCTGCTCTACCTCCACATGGTCCTCTTCTCCAATCAAACCTTGTTCTTGGAACAAACCCCCATGGCTGTCTGGTTAATGGTGTTTGAGACATACGCATTAGCCCTTATCATCTACATACTCCTGGGGTGTAACTTGATCTCATTTAAATATTACCTGAGAGAATTTTGGACTAAGTGGTGTTTCTAATTCTTTTTAGAAGTAATATGAGATTGTCTTAAAAAATTCATTTTAACCAAAATTTTTACTTCTCTGCAGAATGCAGACCATATAACAACTCCTGATTTATTTACTGAATAAGTAGCTGCTTTCCTCAGATATTTTACACCAACCAGAATGCCATTAATTATGATTATTGATGCCATATATTAAAGAAAAAACGCTTTATGATGTTGCTAAATACAACTGGATGTTGAAAAGAAAACATGAATTAAGCCTTATTTCTGATAAATTAAGACATATTTTTTTCACCAAAGTAATGGGGTTGTGAGTTTTCTTTTTGGAAACAAGTAAATCCTGTATTTCATGGACCTGTGAAAGGATAAATCTTTGGCAGGATATTAAAAAATAATCCAGTAGGTGGTGCACGAGGCATAGGAGAGACAGGCAATGCTCTGGAGACCTAACTGCCACCTAGGAACTGTTTTCAATTTAAAAAATAAGTCATCACAAAGACTTGGAAGTAACCCCGAAATCAAAGTTTAAAATCATTGATAAAAAAACTCAATGAGCAGTCCAGGATATAAGCAAATTTTACTTTGCCAATTAAAGTCTTCTTGCATTTCTATACAGATTCAATGACTACATCTGGGAGAAAACCAAACCTTACTGCTAAAAAGACAAAACCTTTTGTCCCAAAGCCTGCACAATATGATATTGCTAGGGTGTAGAGCAGGATGTGTGTGAATTACAAAATACCTAATGTGTGACATTGAGTTGAAACCCAAAGGTGACATCCATTTCTCCTATCACACAGGAGGAAGGAAACAAAAAGGTTTGTGGATCAGTTGCCTGTAATTTCACCGGAGGATATGTGTCCCTTATGTCCAGTGGTAGCTTGAGATACTCTTCTGTACAGCCCACATACATGTCTTCCTCCACAACACTACCTCCAGTTTTTAGTCAAATTCCCTTATGTTTAGCTAAGCCATTACATCCCTGTGCCCCAGAAGCACCCTCACACACACTACCTGCTAAGCAAGAGGCAGTTTTCGGCCAGTGTGCACAAAACTCAGCCAGCCAACCACCCACTACAGGTATATACAAATGACTAAAGACTTTTTTTCCTTCAGTAAAGACACTATCAGAAATTTCTATGACTGTTCTTGTGTTGGTCATCTCCTCTGTGTTCCAACTTCCATTTTATAAATTGGAGACATAATCATATTTTTTTTCTGACTTACAGTCTGTGTCATTTTTCACTACAATTCTGCATGTGACTCCACTAATCCACATTACAACTTCAGAATAGGATTTAAATTAAAGACAATTATGTATTTGATAATTTTCCAACACTGTCTTCAGAGAAGAAATCAAATTTAATATATTACACTGTATGTAACTTGCTTGTATCTTAGAACCATAAAATAACTTGGGCTGTAAGGGACCTCTGCACATCCTCAATTATCCAACTTCTGCTTAAATGAGCTCTCTAACTTCGATGTCAACAAAGCTGCTGTACTGTGTTCTGTTCAATCATATTTCAAAATTCATGTCTAGATGCTTGACCAGTGGAAAAAATGCTTCTTTAATGTCCAGCTGGAATTGTCTTTGTTGCCATGGAAATGTTAGCTGCCTCTTACCATTTCACTGCGTGTGTTGGTGAAAATCTGGTTTCATCTTCTCCATATGCCCCCATGTGGAAGATAGTAATTAGATTTTCCTCCTGCTCGCTTTTCCCCAATTCTTCTCCAGACTAAACAAAATCATGTCTCTCAGCCTCTTCCTAGTATATATTCTAGCCTATACCATCTCCTCTGGACTCTTGTGTGTTATGATCTCTTGTTTATGTGAGGAACCCCAAAGTGGAAAACAGCACTGCCTTGTTAGTGTTGAGTAGAGGAAAATAATTTCTTCTCTCAATTTGCTCTTGTTAATAAAGCCCAACTTGTAGTGCAGTCATGTTCAACTCATTATTCAGGAAAAGCCCAAATTTTCTGCAGGGCTTGTACATAACCTGTCAGATCCTGCACCTGCTGCAGGGTTTTATTCTACCCAGTGTCCCACTTTGCATTTGTCTTTGCTGAACTCAATTAGGACTGCAAATTTCTCAAGCTTGCTTAAGTTCCTTCCTAACAGTAAGCCATGTCCAGTTTGTTCTTTGTTATATATTTGTAAACACAAAACTTGCAATTTAGAAATTATCTTGTTGCTTTAGGATTGGAATAGGAAAAGTAATGTAAGTTTACCCAGAATACATTTATTCAGAATAACTTGCTCTATTGACTCACATTTTTAAAGATATCTATAGAATCACATGATCATGTAAAAAAAACCAGTTGTAACTGAAGATGATGGCCCTGAATATAAGTTGATGGGTCCACTTTAGACACCTAAGTTTGAGCATGCTGAGGAAGTTATGTAATGTTAGTAAATGACAGTGGTTTTTTTCTTGTACCACAATTTTCTGGCTGCATGTCCAGAAAAACAAGTTCTTAAGATGAGCAGGAATAGAGATACTAGAGTCTATGGATTTGTCATGTGAGCAGGTTCTACATACAACATGTGCTGGAGAGTCATTTCAGGCAACACAAGTTCTCGTTAGAAGGTTTATATTGCTTAACTTTATATATGCTACCCATAGCTTTACAGAAAGGAGGCTGATAAAAGTATTTCAGACAGTGACAGGTCTGGTAAAAATGATGTAAAGCCTTTATTTTATTTTATTTGCAAGTAAATATTTGTGAGAGCTTTTAAAATGTAAGACTAAAAGCCTGATGAGTTAAACATCTCCAAAATTAAAATCAGATGGCTAAAATAAGTCTGCTAATTTAGACCAGTTATTGACAGCATGGTTTGCCTGAGAACAGCTCAGAAAGCTGCAGTCTGCTAGGTAAGAAGGAGACAACGGAGCACTGCTGAACTGGAAAATGCTGGGCAGGCTAAAAATGATATTGTGACTGTATTTTTCTAAGCATACATATAAAAAAAAGATAAAGTTACCAAAAAAACAAAAGTCACAAACACATTAAAAACAAAATACTAAAATTACTCTCATTGAAATTACTATATTCTAATACTGTATCTTGGCATAACAAAATGATAATACCAAAGCTAGCATTCAAAATTTAAAATAAATTCAGTTTTTATTGCCAAAGGAATGCTTAAAGGCACAATATGCAGTTACATAAATACAAAGAACCAACAGAATGGAAATTTAAATACACTCCAACCAGGTATTTCAAAACAGTAGACCCATTCTGAATGCATCAGAAATCCTTTTTTCCCTATGCTGACTAGTGATATTCAGTTTCCAAAATGCTTACAAACCCATTCCAGGTTTCAAAACAAGCTAGCAGGAACATAGGACGCTAGTGTTGAAAATTAATGTCTTAATGAGTCCACCAATTATGTATGAATGTCAAGAAACTAATTGATGACATAGGATGCCAACTGAAAAGGCTCCTCCAAAAGTGAATTAATGCACAAGAAACTGATGAGGCTCGTTAGATGTCTCAGCTATATCTGTGCTGCTGAGCATGCTGCAAGACAGCTGTTTTTAAATGAGACATGTGATGTACCAGAAATGTTCCAGCCACTGAAGAATGAAGCTGTATGTAACCAGTTTACCACACTGCAAGGCTGCAGTACTATATGCATAATTATCTTTCCAAAATATCTAGGCAAAATTCAAATGGTGAGTGAAGTCTTGTAGGTTTTTTAAGTGCTTGACTATAGGTTTTACCTGAATTCACCTAACTGTACTATTCACTTTTGAATGAAGCTCAAACTTCTGTAACAGCATTGCAATATCACTGTTTCAGTTAATGCATTTGTACCTTCAATTGTTTGATTCTGTTGCTCAGGAAGACCTAATTTTAATGCATTATCGGTATTGAATTGCACCCAATATGCATTTGACTTGTCACTCACTGGATGATCATTACAAAAGGAATTGATTAAATTAGGACTTGTACAAGTGTTTAAGTCAGGAAGTTTGAGCAATACCACAAAATCTTTCAGAGTTGATTGATAAACTGTTTTTTAATTCAATGTCATGAATCAATACTGAGATGGGTAATAAATACTAATGAAAAAGTAAGTGCACTCAAGATAGCATTGTAGGACATGAAATTGATGCTGACATAGTAAATGTACACAAAACCTTGACAAATCATGTAGAACTAGCCATTTTTCAGAGGAAATAAGATTTTTATTTTTTTAAACCCACCTCTCAGGAAAAAGTTATTTTGTGATTGCCATTTTAAAAACTCCATTGTGCCACATAAGCTGCTGAAATTCATCTCCCATTGACAGCACATAGTAGAGCTATAAAGGAAGCATTAGGAACAAACTTGCTGACTTTATGTTAATGATACTTTTAGACTATCTAGGAATATAAAGAAAGCATGACAAATTTAGAACAGCAACATGCAAGGCATGTAGAAAATTTACGTTGGTATTGAACAATAAGAATTTTTGGTAATAGGCTTTGTTGCCAAAATTGATGACTAATGTCAGTAGCATTGGGACTTCATGTACAACTAGGAAAGCTTCTGAATACTGTTTGAATATGATGACTGTTCTTCAAGTTAGTCTTACACATGAAATGATGTGATTTCATTCATACAAAGGTAAGCATGCCAACTGTCTGCTTTGAAATTTGGTAACAGAGAAAATTGAACAAGTAAGTTTACTTGCAAAAAATAGTACAGAAATGACTCTACAAAAGTCACAGAAAACATAGGAAGGTCTCACTCCAAATATACCTCTTGCTATATTGTTCAGTCAGTTAATAGTGTTAGTTATACTAGTAACTATTAATAGAAGTAGCTATCTTCACTGTGGCCTTTGATATCAGTAATAAAGCAATAAACTACAATATGGATGATAGATGGAAGTTTACAAAGCAATAATATGGCAATTTGTTTTGCAGCTCCAAAGATAATTAAAAACAGCACAGCTTCCCAGGGGAAACAGAATCTAATTTTCTTCCCTGATGCTACTGTGAGCACAAGATAAGACAACATTTCCAAGGAGAAAGAAATAAAGCTATCTTCTCGAAACCATTTGTGTATAGTGTCAATTTGTAAGGGGAATTTGTGTATACCTGTGAATACCTGCAAATTAATCAAGTCATATCCTCATAGGACAGTAATATGAAAGCTTAAGTGCAAAATATAGTACTGTTTTGCATTTCCTGAGTTTTACTTTGATCCCTACTTCAAAACAACTTTAGTCTGATCTAAATTTACATTTCCAAAATACAGTCCAGAGTGATAGAAATTTGATACTTTACAGAAACGAGTAGTCCAAAACAAGAGCCTTTTAATTTAGATGAGCATAAAGTTAGAAGAGAAACAAGACTGAATTACAAATTCTGTTCTCCTTTAATACTGGCATTCATCAGCCTGAGACTGTGATGTGTCAAGATGACCTGATCCAAAAGCTCACATACCCTGAAAGAGAAGGAGATGACAATCCTTTCCCCCTGTTTTTTCATTCTCTTTTTCATGCTTCCAATCAGAAATTGCCAATGCACATATTTTTTACCTTGCACAAACTCCTGTGTTCTCTGGATTCCTCTGTGAGTTCATGTCATATGTCAACTTGCCAGAAAACAAGTCAATCAGGAAAGAGAAGACTCTCTTCCCTGCTAGATTAATGAACTAAACTGACCTGGAGAATTGTCTGATGAGTGCCAGAGGGAAAGCAAAGGAATGTGCAGGACTGTGTGGCCAGGAGCCATGTATCAGGGAGTGAGGTAGGATCTCTGCCATGACAAGGAGGATACAGGAATAAAAGCTATCCTTTGCTGCATCAGCAAGGCATTCATTTCACTCCAGTTTTTTCATTAAAATGTTCTCATTATTACAAACCTGGAAAAAATAGTGATTTTATTTTTATATTACCATTGAAAAAGTAAAAGAAACCTATAAAACTATACTACTATAGTACTACTAGTACTACTATACTGCAATAACCTACTATAAACTACTATAAAAAGTAGGAGAAAAACTAACAAGTTTCATTTTAATTACAAAAAAAAAAAAAAATCTTAGTGTAACGCATGACAATCAGCTTTTAAAGCAGCATGTGAAACCTAAGTGCTATTTCTCCTTTACCACTTCCAGTCACACCATTTTCTACATTATATCTTTTGAATATGTCAGTTGTTACATCACCACAGTTAACCAAACTGGAAAGCTGATCCAGTTGAAAGATAATCAATTGGGGTAATTTTTGGTGTATATATATATATATATATATATATATATGTAAATCCTTTTAGATTTATTTCAGCATTCAGCACACAAATGTCTTATTGTTTGTGATAGGGAAGCAGCAGATACATTTGTTTTGGCAGTGGTACTGCTCAGCTTCAGTTCACAAATAGACTTAATTGCTATTCCACCTAAGTCAGAAAAACTTCAAAAGTAGTAATATACTGATGCCATTTTTTCAATAAAAACACTTGAAGTTAGCTAAAATAACTCTAGAACAGAAACTAATGCCTTTTCCTGGGTCCTAAAAAATTAAGAGTCAGACATGGTTAGGTGTTGCAGTGGGATTCTGAGACCTCTCTCCCAGTTTGGCTGGGTGCAGCATGGTGGAATAAATTGGGACAGGTATGATGGAGTCCCCATGGACAGATTTTAATGTTCACAGAGACCACATGGTCTGAGGGGCTGCTTCCAAAGACCAGGGGGCATGTCAAACTTAATAATGTATAGGAGTATCTGAGGGCAGGTATCCAATCGTGACCATGGATCAGGGACATGACCTATTGTGGAATGACTCCATCAGCATTCCCCCAGCACCCCGCCTATCAAGTCATCAGGTTTATTTCCTCCGTGTCAGGAATCCGGTCCAAGATATCGTCCATCCCAGCTAATGTGGTTCCCACAGTTAAGGGGTAAAGGGTTTTTATTTTGGTATTTAATAAGGATCTTTATGGTGCATCATTTTGCCAAGGTGGAATGTATCAAAATGCACACCCCTGGTAGATTGCGTTTGCAATTTTGTAGACCTTGCAAATCACCATATCTAATAAAGATGCCTCAATGAGAGGCTTGAATGAATAGTGTGATATCTCCCCATCCCGAAGAACTCCCCCCTGGAGGGGCCTAATCTTAATTTACAGGATGTATTTTAAAGAGGACCTTGATTTCTCAAGATAGCATAGGATTTTCTGGCTTCTGACTGAGGCCTCTGAGATGTTTGGTCTTCTGGCCTAACAGAGAACCAGGATTATGCTAAATTATCAGATTTGTGGAATTACAAGTATGCATGCTAAGAGCACTGAAGATATAAAAAAGGTATATAAATGGTGTATAAAAGAAAAGGCAAAAAATCATCATGGCATCAAAACAGCTATTCAGCACCTGGGATTCCCATGATGCTGCCAAGAGTTCTGTGATTTGCTGTGTTTGATTTCCTGTGAAATCACAGTTGCTATTAAAGTGGAGTTCCTTCAAGTGTCGTCAGTTCAACATGCAGAAGCATTATGTTCTTCTGCACACTCACCCACTGGTGTAATAAAATCTTTGTGAAAGAAAAAAATTCGAAATACTTATCCAAGCTCTAAGTCTCCTTCACTCAGACTACTGCCAAAGGTCGGTTTGTGCTGGGTGCTCATTTTGAAATAGACTAAATCCATGCATGCATTCTGAAGTGCCTTCTGGATAGCTACAGGAAAATATGTTTTACATACTGAGGATCAAGTGCAGAGGTACAGTTACCACATCAGCATGAAACCTACCCACTTCTTAGGATACATGTCTCAGTAATCACCTTATTCACAGTGATACATTGTAACTGGAATTAGGCACTGAAAGTCTCTCATTTCAAAAATGTAACTACTGCAATGTTGCTCTGCACAGCTGAGACCTTCCTAACCTTGTCTTCCACTGGCTTTCAAGATTTTGTGTGTATTGGTTACATCTTTCTTAACCCTAGTTGTTAGGAAAACTCTAACCAACCAGCCAACCAACCAACATCCTTACCTCCAAGTTAACCAATGCATTATGAGAGAAATCTAGGGATTTCAGGTGACTAATTTTTTTTAGAGAATTTCAAAAAGGAATCATTTTCTCCTGTCAGAAAGGAGTCAGAAAGGAGCAAGGATGGCACATCACCTACTTCAGAGCAAAAGGGCAGGCTGGGTGGGGGCATGACTTGGAATGTCCATAACCTCAAAATATATATAAGAAAAGCAGGTAATATATTCTACATGTTTTAATACTTAATTGGGTTAATACAAAATGCATGATGAAGCTATTCGGCAGTATCAGTAGAAGAATTCAGTATTAAAAATAAGAGGCTTTAATTTCTTGTTGCTGCTTGAGGGGCTTTTTTTGGGTGTTTTTTTTTTAATGGTAGAACTAATAATATTAATTATATGGTAACCATTGCAAAAGGATGCTAGAAAGAACTATTACATCTTTCAAATGCCACTTAATATAAAGCCAGCCCCTAATCAATACTCTGCATATCCACTCTCTTCCAGGATAAAATAACCTCTCTGCTTCAACTTTTCCTTGAAAACAAATATTAATAGCAGGTGCATATTATACAAATTAAATCACTCTCGTACAGGAAGAACATACATCAGGTACACAGATCTGTGTTTGATCTTTACTAGGAAAAAAGCTATGGAACAGTAAAAGCTCAGTTTCTAAGTATATGAGGGTTTTTCCCACATAGGAGTCATAAATATAACCTTTTTTTTTTTTTTTTTTTTTTTTTTAATGTAGAGGTAATTTATGAGAGAGAAAGTGGACTGTGCATTCCCTGGGTTTTGTAGTAGTCTTGGGCCCATCTCTGCTGAACTCTTTGAAGGTATTTCTGTAGAACAACTGTAAAGAAAAGTTATTAATTCAGTGCAGGGGGCATCCAGAGGAAAATCTAGCCAGGATACAAGAAACAAAGTATGTATTTCTAAACTGGGAACTTCTACTCTCAGGCTGTGTATCAGGCATTACCTTTATCCCTCCCTTGATTTAACTCCACATGTAACATTTTATTTTGTGAAGAATTTATAATTTTTAGTTAGCTTAGTTTCCATATCTCAGAATGGTGATTCCATGTACCCTGGGATGTCATAATTTTTGAAAACTTTCAGTTTTCAAGTACTGAATTATGAAAAACACTTTGTATTTCACATTACTCAAAGTTCAAGAAACAATTCAAAATTTACTGAAGTATGTCAATGACAATCTAAATTAAGTTAGCTCTTAAAGTCATCTGCATCCTGGGCTGCATCAAAAGCGGTGTGGCCAGCAGGTAAAGGGAGGTGATTTACATGCTTTGCTGTGGCAAGATCCCACCTGGAATGCTGCATCCAGCTCTGGGGTCCCCAGCACTGAAAAGACATGGAGCTGTTGGAGTGATTCCAGAGAAAGGCCACAAAAATTATTAGAGAAGTGGAACATCTTTCCTCTGAAGAAAGACTGGGAGAGTTGGGGTTTTTGAGCTGGAGAAGGCTGCAGGGAGAGTCTTTTGTGGCCTTTCTGTACTTAAGGTGACTTAAAAGAAAAATGGGGACAGACTTTTTAGCAGGGCCTCCTGTGACAGGAAAAGGGAACAGTTTTAAACTAAAAGAGGGTAGATTCAGACTACATATAAACAAGAAATCTTTCATGATGAGGGTGGTGAAACACTGGAATAGGTTGCCCAGAAAAGCAGTAAGTGTCCCATCCCTGGGAAAATTCAGGGCCAGGTTTGGGCAGGGCTCTGAGCAGCCTGGTCATTGTGGGGGATTGGACTAGATGAGCTTTAAATGTCATCCTTTGAAGGCCCAACCATAACCATTCTGTGACTTTCTGATCCATAATCTACTAATGGAGAGAGGTAAAGGATTATTAATGTCAGCTCAGCTGAAACAAGTAACAGCTGCTGCCACTACCCGAAAACACATGAAAGGGGGATTGGAACCAATGCAAATTTGTATGCAGGAATTCCAAGCTTTCTGGCATATTTAAAGGAGAAAGATAAGGCAACCTGAGGGCTTTTTACCCACAGCCTACAGTTGGTAACTTTTAAATCTTGCTCCTCCCCTATCAATCTTCTTTCCAGGTATGTTCTCCTTTTGCTTTATTCTGCATTGACTCTGCTAGTTATTTAATCAACTTTCATGGAATAACAATGAAACCAGAATTATGCAAAAACTTTTTGCTGGATTACCAAATTGAATTGTAATACTGCACGAGACAATAAACACCAGAGATGGTGCAAAGCAGAAAGATACAGCACTAGAAATGAGAAAAAGAGAAAGAGCAATGAGGAAAGCAAAAACAAAGCACCCCCATATATCAACCACCTTTTAATTAAGCATATTAAGAAATCAAATTTGAGAGCATGTTTCTCTCTTTCAGTACTTTTATGTGATATACATACATCTGAAGTTACACATTCTGATTTTGTAGAGATTTATATCCCTAGAGCACACAAAACAAACAACCATCTAAAATGTAAGATGACAAAGGACTTAATGAATCAGCAAGCTATAGCTATTCTGGTTTATTGTGTACACAGCAGCTAAAAATCAGTTTGTTCTTGTGGTGTGGTTGGATTTTTTCCCGGGTGACTCTTGACCAACAAAACACTATCTGCATTTTCTTCTGCTTGGGAACACGTTTTACTGGCTGCATTTGTAGGCAAAACGCAGCAGAGAGCTTACGATTAAATATTCAGAGAGGACAGTTAATCTGTGGTGCCAAAACTCCAAACGCGGGTTAATTGGTCTGCAGACATTAACCACTGCGGTGTCATTTGATCAATGCTCGAATTGTTGGTCAGGGCAGAGCCACCAGTTAAATTTTCCCGTATTACAGCAACTGCGGTCGCTCAGGTTAGCAGCGAGCGAGAGCAGCCCGTACTCATCTCTGGCTCTGCCCGCAGCGAGGGGCTGTGACGGGGCACACCGCATCTCCCACGGCCGCTCCCTCCTTCCCTGCTTCCCCTCCCGGCCCTGCGCGGACACTGTGGGGCTGCGGGGCCGGCATGGGCGGCAAGCGAGACCGGGCGGGTCTGCGCCTTTGGGGACTGCCGCGACTGGGACTGCGCTGCCACCCCAGCAGCAAACTTCAGGCGCTGCCAGCCGCTGCGGAATCCCTGCGCTTGCCCTCCTTTGGGCACCCGTGCGTGCAGCGCTGCTAACCCCTTGTCAGCTCTGCACTTGAAATGTTTCATTTGTTGGTGATGTGAAAAACGACGTTCACTTTCCTGGTAAATTTTAAAAGGTTTAATAAAAAAGACAATAGGAGACAAAGACAATAAAGCAAAGGGTTAAAACGGCCGTATGCTTGACGTTCTGCCAAGAGCACACCTCGTGCTTTGGAAACACCCTTTAATACCATTTCTATTGCATCAACTTGATGCATATTCATAGACCTTTATGCATATTCAGACTTTTCTATTAACTAGTTTACATTTTCCAGGAACTTTTTAGCATGGCCACTCCTTGGGTCCATCTTTTTTAGAGCATGCATGTTTCTTGGCTTGTGGTTTTAATCCTCTTTGTATCATCTTTTAATTTGGACCTTGGCTCCTTTCCTCAGATGGTGAGTGTTGATAATCAGCAGGGTCCCCATCATCTGTTCATTGAATGTTATCCTAACTAAGCAGACAGTTCAAACATGCTATATCAACTATTACAGCAAAGCCATTTTAATATTATGCATATAGCATTCATCTCAATACTTGCAAAAAGCCGATATTATAATATGTATTTATAACAGTGATGAGAAAGTAATTACATTCTAGTGTAGAATTGTGTTATGACAGAAAATAAAATGTGTTTTAGCTTCATGGCCTTCCTGAATTTTTTTTAAACATCTTGAGCTGTAATATGTGTATGGTCTGTGAATGCAGCTGATCAGTTTTTACAAAGTTTCAGTTTAAAATATCAAACTTATATGCAGGGTTTGTGAACAAGTCCTTAACATCCTCTAAACCATAACCATGTTGCATTACTACCTTCAACCTTGAAAGTGTCTTGTCTTTTTACCTGCCTGTAGTGCCAGCCTTTAACAAAAATTATATAAAGACAAGCTCTGTTGAGCACTGATTGTCTAACTGGTTTTATTTCTGTTGATCTTCCCAAAATATTTACATCATGTTGACTATGCCTCTGATATATTTCCTTTCAGTATAAATAGGGAGTCGTTCTGTTGGTTTAAAGGGAACTGATAAATGATAAAGAACAGATAAAAAGCCTGATTCTGGGTAGTGGTGAATTTCTTAAAGAGAAAAGAAACCAAAGCTCCTCACAAGATCTGATCTTTTCACATTATCTTCTGCCTTAAGAACGGGTAAGTGTAAAATCTGTACAGGTACCATGAATTTGGACAGAGGGCCAGGATGTATGTAGTTATGTTAATGTGCAGTTGTGATATTACTACATTTCTCTATAACTTGAAATGCAGTTTATATAGTGTATCTTTGGCTGGTTATGGTTTTTAAGGGGTGTTAGGAAGGAGGAAGAAAAGCGACTCAAAGAGCAAAGTAGTTGCAGCATTAATATCCATCATTGTGTTTGTTAAACATCTGACTTAGGTGCTTTTTTCTCCAAATTCCTATACATTAAATAGCACCTTTATTTGGATTATACTCATGTCACTCGAAATTCCTGTCCAGCGAATCCAAACCCACAGAATCATTGGATATCTTGATTTGGAAGGAACCTACAATGATTGTCAAGTCCAGCTCCTGACTCCACACAAAGCAGCCTAAAAGCTGCACAGCATCAGCATCAGAGTGCTGTCCAAACACTTGTTGAGCACTGACTGCTTGGGGCCATGACCACTTCCCTGGGGAGCCTGTGCCAGTGCTTGGCCACTCTCACAGTGACAGTCTCTTTTCTAATACCCAGTGTGAACTTCCCCTGACACAGCTTTATGTCATTTCCTCGCATCCAGTCACCGAGCGTTCTTTCTGCTTAGTAGGAGATGTTTTTTAAAGATTTTTTTCGTTAATTTCATTTTTCATAGTAAACATAATTTTCCTTATAAGACTTTTTGTGGCTCAAAGATCTTACCTTTTTTATTTGATCTACTTTAGGCCACCTGCCATCCTTTATGTTAGCTGTTTAGGGCCTAATTTTGTCACCATGATAATATATGGCTGGCTGTCCATGTAGGCTTTTTTCAATTCTTGTTCTGTTTTTGGAAATTGGATAGTGTTTTATTTCTAACAGAATATACTCATCAGTCTATTAAAGCCATTATCAGTTACTTTGGGATTAGAGTGCAAAACAAAATCTGAAAGGTGAAAGTTGAAAAGCAGCAGGTCAATTAATATAATTGCCTTTAAAATAACTTTTAAAAGTAGAGTCAGGTTTTTCTCATGTTATCATCTTCAAAGCAACCAATCCGACACTTTTTTGCTAATAGGTCTGGGAAGGGTTTTTTCTCTTTTCTTATGGTCAAGAAAAACTTTCAGAGATTGGATGACAGTTTTAGACCACTGTCTGTCCTAACTAAGTCAGACAGGAGGCTTTTGGCATAGATCTGTCAAAGTTTTGTCCAGATTTTAGTCAAGTTCTGTAAGTATTAAAGTGGATGAAAAAGAGAGAATGTATTTACTATGTGCATTTCCCATTCACCCTAAATTTAGGTGTATTTTTTTTCCCATTCTAACCATATGAATTTTGCCAAGAATGAGAGGAAAACATTCTATAAAGTAATGGCTATATGTGAATATACCAAGTATATTGGGTATGGTAGTCAGCACCATTTTCCTCTACAGATGTCCTGATTTTGAGCAATACTTGATCATGTAATGTAGCCCATCTCAACTATTTTTCATCAGTGGAAATGTTAATAAAATATTTTTTTTTCATGTTCAATGTTTCTATGGTTCATCATAGTAACGGATGCAACAACTAATAAATTTGCAAGTTATTAATGTTTTAGAAAATAATATTGTTTAGACATAGAGAGAATAGTAACTTATTTCTACCATTAAAGAATTTTGCAATACAAGTTTGTTAAAAGCTACTCTCACAAGTTTAAAGCAGTCTAGTTAGTTCCCAGAGTGCCTTCAACTGGACATTAACCAGAGGAAAATTAAATGTTACTTTCCCAAAATCTGTTTGACATCCAAATCCTTTACATTTGTATTAAAAACAAACCCCATTCCATATAAAGCTGCTAAGAAGTCCCTGCAATTAAACAGTCAAAAGAGGATTTTGAGTAGCTGTTGAAAGTCGTTGATAGGAAAAACAAGATTCATAAGAAAATAAAATTGTTTTATGCTGAGTTCTTTTTTTTTAGGTTGACTCAGAAAAAGTCTCCTGCATTTGTGTAGAAATTGCATTCTGCTCATGTACTGAAGGGTTAATGTGTCTAATCCATGTTCTGTTCAGTGGGATTTTTTCCTTAATCATAACTGTACAAATAATGCAAATTTTAAAAGAAATTATTGCTTGTTACTCTGTGAAGGAAGCACAGGAGAAAGTATTTTGATGTTCTGCCAATGGTCAAAAATTTCTCTTTAAATATAGCTTTGGGATGATAATGTCTGGGACTGTTTATATTATCTTAGTAGGATTTCTCCAACAAATACATGCCAGCCAAAGAGAACTCATTATGTTAAAACAGACATTGTAATGTATTTCCATGCATTGGGAGGATTTTTTTTTTTTTTTCATAGTGGAGATGTGCTTTTGCAAGCATACACAGTCCTGAACAAGGTGCTAAATGCTAAATTTGTCAGAGCAGTATAGATTGTGTCAGAAATTTTTATTGCAGTCAACGTATTACCTACTTTAAATAAATTATGACAAAAAAGGGACAGATTCATTATATTGCCATGAAGTGACTCAAACACAGTACTAAGTACCAGAATTTTCACCATCTGAACATCTCATTCTAATGTCAATTATTTTAGCCCCAAAACTGGCTGTTGTTTGTGCTCATGTTCCCTCTGCTCAGGACAGCTGCTGTTCATGAAGTGCTGATTTCCAATGTGCTTTATTTGTTCAGCTGTCAAGAATAATGCATAGCCATTAGAAATTAATCTCTGTCTGTTATTCTAACATTCTTTTGCAGATCTCATGCAAGTGTATTCAAGGAAATTTCCAAATGCATTGCTAGAAAGTGGGACCCAATGGACAATACCTTTTCATGATGATTGATTTCTTATCTGCTGTTTTTGCCTTTGAAAAATGTGCCCCAAAGAATTTATTCCTGTGGAAGGCCTACAGGAAAACAATTTCTGAATGGAGAGATAGTAAAGCTAGAAAATACACAGTATTCAAGGTAAAAGAGTACATTTTTCTCTTAAGAGTCTAATTTAGAGGAAAAATTAAGAAGATCCTAACCCCAGATTTATTGACCAGATGAAAAAGAGAGCATTGGAGGATACTGGGTAAAGTTCAAAAAGTCTACAAAATGTTTTTGAAAAAATCTATGGATTGAAAATACTGGCATTAAAACAAATGTGTTACCTCAGTTTCAAACTCATTAAAACATTTTTGATCAGACATCTCATGTTCCAGGAAACAATTACCAGTATGGGTTGGAAAAAGAAAGACAGGAAGATTAAGGACACCTAAAAATATCTGACACTACATAATCATAAAATTATGCTATAAAGTGTAGCAACTTTGAGGGTTGTGTAAGTGAATGGAATTCACTCTTATGTCTGTTTCTGAGGTTTGCCATACCAGATTAGGAGCCAGCTCTTGCTTTATGTGAGGCTGTTTCTTGGATGTCATGGAAGGGATCTCCCCATGCCCCCTAGTTCAAGGCGTGGCTGGCTAAAGCAAATTCCTTAATACCTTGTTTGGTCATTTCTGAACATCTCCAAGGATGAAGACTCCATAGCCTGTCTGTGCAACCTTATCCAGTGTTTGACCATAACAATGGGGTTTTTTTCTTATGTTTAAATGGTATTTCCCAAATTTTAGTTTATACTCATTGCCTGTTGTCCATCCACTGGATACCACTGAGGAGAGTCTGGCTGCATCTTTATGTACAATGGGATTCTCACTCACCAGGTTTGCAGATGACACCAAGCTGAGTGGTGCAGGTGATGCAGGAGGGAAGGGATGCCATATAGAGGTACTTTGACAAGCTTGAGTTGGTGGGCCTCTGTGAACCTCATGAAGTGCAACAAAGCCAAGTCCTACAACTTGGTGTGGGCGTTCCCCCATGTCAACACAGATTGGAGTATAAAGGGATTGAGAGCAGGCCTGTGAAGAAAGATTTGAGGATAAATTTGAGGTATATGAAAACTTGGACATGACCCAGCAATGTGCACTTGCAGGCCAGAAAATCAGCCATGTCTTTGTCTGTATCAAAAGCAGCATGGCCAGCAGGTTGAGGGTATGGTTCTGCCCCTCTGCTCTGGTCTCATAAGACCCCACTTCTGGAGTCCTCAATATAAGAGAGACATGGATCTGTTGGAGCAGGTCTAGAAGAGGGCATGAAAATTATTAGGGGGAGGATGGAACACCTCTCCTGTGGAAAAAAAAAGAAAAAAAAGAGCTGAAAGAAGTTGTTCAGCTTGAAGAAGAAAAAGTTCCAGGGAAACCTTATTGTAGCCTTTCAATATATAAAGGGGGTAATAAGAAAGATAAAGGCAAGACTTGAACAAACAGATCTGGTAAAAGAGACTCTTCCATTGGCAGAGTGGTATTGGATCTCTGAAGGTTCCATTCAACCCAAATCATTCTGTGATTATATGATTCTGTGATTCTGTACAGGCAGCCAGTAACAGGACAAGGGACAGAGGCTTTAGACTAAAAGAGGGCAGGTTTAGACTAGATGTTAGGAAGAAATTCTTTACTCAAAGAGTGATAAAGCACTAGAGTAGGTTGCTCACAGAAGTTGTGAATGCCCCATTGCCGGAAGTGTTGGAGGCCAGATTGGGTGGGGCCCTGTGAAACTTGATCTAGTGGGTGGTATCCCTGCCCAAGGCACTGGGGTTGGAACCAGGGGATCTTTAAGGCCCCAGCCAGCCCAAACCATTCCATGATTCTGTTATTGTATACACCATTCAGATATACATAAACACGTGCTGAGATCTCCCTTGAGCCTTCTCTGCTAAACTAAATCACAGTTCTCTTGTCCTTTCCTTATTTATGTATTTCCTTGACTCAACTGATACAAGCCTTCATTTCAATAAAAAGGGATGGTTTTGCAGGTCAATGATACAGTGCCGAAAATAATTTAGAGACTTGGGAAGTCATTTCAGAAATCTAAAATCTACTCCCAGTTGAAAAGCCAAGTGTATATCTTACTGTGTTGTGTTTGGTTTCTAGAGAGAAAAGAAATCCACAATGCTGGGGACCAATTCTCAGTTCAGATCTGTATTCTCCAGAATTAGTCAAAAATCAAAGTTGGATTTTTTTTCCCGTAATTTTTCTATTTTTTTAAAATTTCTATAAGTTTTGTTTGCCTAATTCCTCTTAAAAATCCAAATTTGATAACTCAAATTATACAGGAAAGTAGAATTCACCAATTTCTATTAAATTCTGACCAGTTCTAGTATGTACATATATATTTTATATGTATATGCGTGGGTATATGTATGTAAATATAAATAAATAAAATCCTTATATTTTTAGTTGTTGTTTTCTCTCTTGAGTTCTTTGGCAATTTCAGTTGCCTGCCAGAGATTATACTTTACTTTGATAACTGCTGAAATTCTATATACATTGAATGTAATTCAGAATTGATTAAATGCTTAAAGGACTAAATACATTTTGAAGAGTGAAGTGTAAATAACCAGAAAGCAGTGGTATAACTGGAGTATTTTAACACTTATTTTTCTAAATATTTCTACGAGATAAAACCCAAAGGAGCTGGTTATCCAAATCAGCAGCATACCACAGTTATTACTCCCCTTTTGAAGTGATTTGACAGAAGTTGTAGGCTAATTAAGGCTATTTATAAGAAACTAAAGCAGGTCATAAGACATTTTGTGCCATACTGCTTCAAGATGGAATGGGAAGGGAAAATATTTCTTACTGAAATTGTGAAACAGGTGGTTAGAAACAAGTGTCACCCTAGAATCAGTTACCCCAAAAATGCTTGGATCACGTGGTCCTTGTGGCAAGGATTTTCTGTTGCAAACATAGGAATCTGGACTTGATGACCACTATTCTTCTCTTGTAAAACTTTGACATTTGAAAAGTAAAGTCACATCTATTAATTTCTTAAGTCTCAGTAATAACATTTTACAGGTATCCTGTGTTGTGCAACAATCAAGAAATCCAAAGTAGGTTCAAATAAATGTAATTTCTGTTCCTTCATATAAGGTTTACCATTCTACTCTGCGGAGCTGCTGCACCTACCGTCTAGCAAACACACAGTGATTTGTGAGTAGTGACAGTCTCATCTTCCATGTGAGAGAGGTGTTTTTCTGATGTCTGCTCAAGTTGTGCGCTCATATCCAAGCCAACAGGACACCACACTTAGCTCAATGTTGGCATGACTACCAGGAGTGTTAATACACTGCCTGTCAGCACCGCCTTAACTGAAGCTGTGCAGCTTTAAATCTGTAATCTGAACTCTGAGTGGCATGCTGAGGTCAGTGTCTTTTGTTTTGCAAATGAAATAATTTCATACCACTGCATTTAACCTTATGGTGTTTCTGGTGTTTATTGGATAATGAATAAAGATCAGGCAGGATTGGACCTTTGTGAGGAAATCTCTAGATACCCTTAAATGCTGTGGCAAGCAGTGGTGGTTACTCAGCAGATGCTGCTCGTTTGTTCCAGTTAGTTATCAGACAGTGCCATGTCAGGACACTTGGTTGTTGTTTTTCTTACTCAAGCAAAACCGAAGTCCTGGTTAAAAACCTGATCAGAGAATGGAAAGTGTATCTTGAAAAAAAAATAAAACTGAAAATTAAAAATCAGGTCCTTATGTGTAAGATTGACAACTGGAAAATTTCCACTTACAGCCAGAAAGAAACCAATTTATGAATGACATGCAACTTGTAAATTGAGGAATACTTAAATTTGGGAATACTGTTACATAAGATACTTGTGATACTGCAGTATTTCTGTTATAAATTTTGAATCTGAGTGTCACAAGTCAAGTGGAAACACAGGGATGATAGGCAACAGAGTAGAAGTCAGCACAGCTGCTACTGCTACAGCACACCCACTACTCTGTGATGCAGACTGTGGGCATGAAAGCAATTACAATTACTTGATATTTTAGAAGCAAACTTTAACAACAGCTCCAAAATTGAGCTGAGATAAATTTCTTCTATTTATACATTCATACCTGTAATTTATCTGGATCTAAGCTAACAGCCCCCAATAATATTCTTGTAGCAGTTTTTATATGCAATAACGTGTTGGGAATTTATTTCCAGAAAGGATATTGTACTCCCCATCCCTTGCTGGCAGTATAAGGTAATTTCTGTATTTTAATAATTTTTCCAGTAGATGGCAGTAGCCGCTTATTGGCTGATAAATGAACACTACCATAGTGCACTACATGAACATACAGCAGTAAAACCCAAATATGTTCCTATGCAGGTACTTAGCACACTGTAATTGTGATCTGTAATTGTGTCTTTTACAAATGTCATCTCTTTGCCGTATCTGAACATGAAATCTTTTCTGAATATTTTCCTTTTGAGTCTGTTGGTTTGCTTGAAATGTGTGATAGTGTGAAACTAATAAATAATGTTACAGGGCTGCTAAGGGTTAGGGACAAATATATCTCAAACAAAACCCATACTGAAACCCAACTCATACACACCCCATCAACATTAGGAAACTTACTGTGGACACTTACTTGTACTCTGAGTTTAATTACAATGTCTCACTAATTCAGATTAAAATGCTTCATGTAATTAAAATGCTTCATTGTAAATATGCTGGAATTTTACACAAATAATATTACAGGTTTTCTTGTGCCAAAATCAGTACGGATGATTCTGCATTGTGAAACATGTCATGTTGCAAGACTGTCAAAACCTACCATTGTTTTGCTATTTTGTTTTGCTGCTTCTAGGCTTTCTGTCCATCCATGTTGCCTTTTCTGTCCTGGAGGCATGGGTCAGAAATTGTTTTTGTGCTGTTTAAACACTGATCTGAAGACTTCTATGTGGTTGTGCCGAAGTCATAACAAGTTCACAAACCAAAGCTCGTGGTGCTTCATCTGCCATATATGATGTTGGATGGAGTCATATTCTGAGAAGCTTGGAGAGGACATTTTTTCCCCCAGAATGACCTGAATTATTTTAACTGACCTGCAGTTGTATAAACAGTCATCATTATGCAGATGAAGGATGACAGGGGATTAAATCTGGTTTTGCCAAATGTCTCCTAAGTAGATTTTGGATAAGGATTAACAGTGTTCTGGTGTTTTTATGAAAAGTTTGATTTTATCTTGGTAACAAGGCATTAGCAGTCTCAGTAACAGAAACAGGACAATGTCAAACACACTGGATCTCAGAAACCTCTAAAGAGATATGGGGAACTAGAAGACCTTGGAAAACACTGAAGAATCAGCCTGAAGCAAGAAGACAAGCAGAGGACAAAATGAATGCATAGGGTCAAATCCAGTAAATAGAAATTGATACAGTGCTATTCAACTTCAGTGTAGGAGGGTAGGGAGGTCTAAATGAGTTAATGGCACTAACACATTTTTCCAGCCTTTTTTTGTTCCATGGATTAAGTGCCTTGCCTACTACCTTGTCTGCATCCTGGCTTCTATTCAGCTGTCCTGCACATAACCTGCTAGCACTTCCCCACGTAAGTACACATGTTGGGGGTGTGGTTCCTTTTCTTTTGTTCCTTTTCACCTGTAGAATTTTTCACATAAGTTTATAAGAAACACTGACTACTGGGTACTTATGAAAACAAAAAAGTAGCCAAGCTCCAAGGGAAGGGGAGCATCTGGTTGCATTTCTCTTGGCTGGGGGAGTTTCTGTCTGAGGGATAGAGGTACCATAGGAGTGAGGTGAGCAGGTGAGGGACGGGGCTGGGGCAGCTGCAGGCTCTCTCTCTCTCTCGGCTTTGGAGGAGGATGGTCAGAGCTGCTGCTTGGGGAAGGGAATTCGTTGCTATTGCCAAAACCCAGCCCAGAGCTGTGGGGTGAGCCTCTGCTTATGAGAGCAGCCACTGAACTGGGACATACCAACACCTACCTCACTCAAAGAGGACCTATCCCTGTCTGCTTGGGTGCCTGGGATCTTGGGATGGCCTCTCCCTGCCCTGCTGGGAGCTGGGCTGCTGCTGTCCTGCCTCCACTGCTTCTTCAGCGCTGCTCTGAGCTTTCGCTGCACCGGGGCCCCAGCAGTCCCTGCCTTCCAAAACGTCCCGCGGTTCCAGCCACAAGTTTCTGATACGTCTTGTCTACCACCCTGGGATTTTTGCTCATTCCTGCCGACCCAGCTTGCTGCTTTCCCAGGGTCCTGCTGGGACACCGGGATCGATGCCCCAGGGGTTTGTGAAGCAAAGCCTCTCTCCCATCCCCTCCCATCTCGGACAAAGCCGCCATCACCGTGTGCTCCCTGAGCCCGCGCCACAGCGCCCCCTGCCGGCGCGGGGGAATCATCGCACCCGCCCTGCCTGGCCAGGAGCCACCAGCGCCCCCTGCCGGCTGTGCCCGGAACTGCACCGGAGGGGAAAGTGCCTGCGGCCCAGAGAAGGCGTCACTGGGGCCCTGGGCTGTTTGTGCTCATGACAGAGTTGTTGTTGTTTGCTTTATTACACATACTAGTAAAAAACTGTTATTCCTGTTCTCTTGTCTTTGCCTGAGAGCCCCTTAATTTCAAAAATTATAATAATTTAATGAGAAAGAGTTTATATTTTCCATTCCAAGAGAGGCTCCTGCCTTCCCTAGCAAACACCTGTCTTTCAAACCAAAACAACACGCTAGCAGAAACAGTGTCCCACTCTGTGCAACATCATGGTGCTTCAACTCTTCCTTTCTGCCGAGTTCACTCTGATTCTCTGAGAAGGGTGTTGTTCAGGTGACAGTTTGGAAGACAGACCTACAGAAAAGGGTGAGCGATATCTTTGAGAGGATCAAAGAGCACACATAACTCTCAGCTTTCACTAATACTCTGTCAATATATGTCTTTACAATATTCACAGGAGCACCCAGCTTATCAGTGGTTATCCATTTCTCTGGCTTGGCAGAGCTATCAGTTTTTACTGTAAAGCTTCTTCTCGCACATGGAGAGTAGCTATTCATGTGAGGAAGGTAACTTTTTCTCCTTTTTGCCTTATAGCTCTAATGCCATGGAAAAGAAAGGGTAGGGAGAGGGAAGGGCTAATGAATGATGATGCAAAGGCGGACAACTTCTTGACATACATACCAAAGTAGTAATTTGAATCTGCATAGTGCTATGAAAACCTATGGCAAGATTTTTGTAAGTTAATTTTTTGGTATTGTTATCTGGTGAATAAAAGACTTGACATTTTCTTCCTACTGTTTTGGATCATCAATCCTCTTATTTCATCATCATGTATTCAAGGACTCTGAAATGATATGGAAACATCAACCTTTTTACAAGATCTGTATTACAAACTATGCATGAGTGTGCAGAAAAATAACATTAAATGTGATAACCCTTATCAAATCTGATTAAATTATGATAAACTGAGCCAAGAAGATATGTAGCATTCCTAAGACATGTCTTCTATGAAAAAAAATGTATACTGATGAAAAGCTGAAATTAGTATCAGTACATGACTACAATACATTTCTCATTTTTTGAATGTCTCATTTTACTGAGTTCTCCTTTCTGACTTCCCAGGCCTGCTTTTCTCCTATTCCCTTTGCAAGGTTCTTTCTTTCTTGCTCTCCTGAGCTTCTGCAAAACATATCCAGCAGCAATCAAAAGGAACATGTTTTGTTTTTGTTTTTTTTTTCACTTCTGGAATCCCAGTCTTTCAGTCTTTTAGATGTGGCACTGTATTATGTCTTGGTCTTTCCTATATATCTCATTGCTGTAGGCAAATTTTACACATGCAGATGAAACACTGGTGTACCACAGAAGAAGATTTTTCTCTGTTTATGAACCTTGGGGTATGGAGTTAAAAAAAACCTCAAACATTTTGAAAATCAATAAACTTCTTTGATTTAGAGAATTTCAGCTCTGTAAACTTATTTGTTTTTGACTGAGCCTGAAGCCTCTGCCTTCCTTTGCAGGTCATCCTGATTCACAAGTTACTTTGTATATGTTGGCAACAACTACTTGTGTTCATCATAATTTGCCCCTGACTGCCTGACTTCACAATGGAAAAGAAGTAGGGTAATAGAACTAAGAGGGGCAAAGTCTGGCTTTGGACCAGTTGACTCCTGAACAGTCACAAGCTGTCCCATTCTCATAGGTATCTTCCACATCCCCAGCAAACATAGATTTGTTTGCTCCTACTGTTTCAGGCACAGTACTGAAGATTTGCATCTCTGAGTGGAGAGATAGAGAGGAGGTAGAAAAATTGTGCTGGCCTTGCCTTGAACTCTCCTTGCACCTGCTCAAAACAGGCCTGTAGAAAGAGAAAGTTCTCCCAGACAAGAGCTGGCAAGCTGCCCAAGATGTCAAGATGATTTACTGTGACCCTGCTCCACGACAACTCAATCAGTTCTAGGTTTTGTGCAATTTGCCAGTCTGGATAAATATTTCAGCGTCAATGACATATTTCTAGTGAACATTGTATCTTTCAAGTTGTTGTTGGGCTAAAATATATGTTATTGAGCTAAAAATATGACAGGTCGTTGGCTTCTAGACTGGTCCTTTCACACACATTCTTACACAGTTGGCTGTCTGACCTTCCTGACACTGGTAATGTCAAGTTCCTGAAACACAAAGAGAACTTAAGCTTTGGCAGACTCCAAGAAGTTATCCACTGCCACTCTAGGTAAGTGTTTAGCTCATGTGCATACATGTCTTGGTTTCCTGGAAGGAATATTTAGAATACATGTTAACTCTGTTGGAATGCAAACTTTGTTGTTTTGGAGATTATACATTTCCCTAGGTGTATGCATCCATGCTTTCTGTGTAACTCACTTAGCTGCTGGATAAGCAAGTAGGTTACTACTCCCAAGCAGGAGTAGCTGGCTCATAGTGGACTTCTGGCTCCTGTTGCTATTTAAAGCCTACGAAATCTGTTTACAGAGCTGTTTGTATGAATGCTCCCTATCCTTTTCATTCATACTTTTTATACTGATCCCATCTGAGCTTGTTTTCCTGTGAGCTTTACACTCACTGGAGTGTGTGAACAAACATACTGCTCCAGGGAAGACAGAACCCCTTATTTTCCAAAGATTTGGCCGTGTGATAAATATTGGTTAGCTTGGATTGGAACTAGAAATTCTGCCTTACTGCAGGAATGGTATAAATGCAAAAATGCCTTATAAGTGTTTCATTATAGTAATTTGAAAAATTAATTCTGGTTCTTTTTCTTTGCCCTCAAAAGGAGCTCTGAGTAGTTTTATCTATAAAAAGATGGTGTATTCCTAAATGTCACAAGTCAAGCAGACGAGGCAGAAGGATGGCTTGGCTGAACAGGGATCTTCTCTTGGAAACAAGATGGAAAAGGAAGGTTATATGAAGTGGAAGCAAGGTCAGGTGACCCTGGGAAGGGATGTTACTTGCCAGTGTAGGGAGAAAATTTGTGTGGCCAAAGCTCAGTTAGACATGAAGCTGGCAAGAACTGTGGAGGGGCAATAAAAAGAGTTTTTTTCAAATATGTTAATGGCAAAAGACAGTTAGAGCCCATCGCAGGATAAGGATGGTCATCTCACAGACAGGGACAAACAGAAGTGTTTAATGCATTCTTTGCCTCTGTCTTCAACATGGCCAGGAGCTGGACTCGATGACCCTGATGGTTGTCTTCCAACTCAGCATATTCTGTGATTCTGTGTTATTTCTGTCATTCTGTATGTATCCACCTAGCCCCAAGGTGTGGAAACGTAATGAACAGCTCTAGCAGCAAAAAAGTACTTTACAGTGTTTTTCAGTTTTTCTCTAACATATTTTAATATGAGGAAAGGGCATGAACATACCAGAGTGCTATGGGGCATAACTAGCAAATAATTGTGATCTGTGAGTTGATTGTGAGGCAGGCAAGGGTCCTGTGATGAATCTAGACCCTCAGTATAATCTGCTGCTCTCTGCTATAGCATGTCTCAGTAGAAGGAAGCACTCAATACTGAACACCATATATGTGTTAATTGTGCTATTTGCTGTCACATAGTTCTTTAAAAACCCAATCAGAGACATTGAAACCAGCATAAAGTGTAATTAAGATGGTATTGTTCCTCCTTCATTGTCATGAACTCTGGAGGTGCTTGAGGTTGGGCCAGGAAACTGACAATTCCTAAGGCAGAGCAGATGTTTTGTTCCTTGCAAATTGATCTGGAGCCTTATCTAATCCCATTTTTTTCTTGGCCACAGAGAATTCACTTGGGATAGTATAGAGATGAGCATTGTCTTTCAGTACTGTGCCATTCAGTTTGAATGCAGATTCAGCAGGTGTTAAACAAGTGAAAACAGCTCAACTGAGAGCAGTTGCAAACTTAATGACATTACAGATGTGAAAAAGGAGTATTTGCCTCAGTTAAAAACTGTATTTCACTAATCAGCTAATATAACTGTGAGGGCATAGTATTTTGTCAGCGAAGAAACCACTGAGACAAGTTTCAGGCAAATGCTGACTCCTGAAAAAATAGGTTTGTCAGGTATGTAGACGTGCCACTAATTTGTATCCTTTCAGGAGTTAAGGAAAATTCCTGCTTTTGTTTTTCACTAGTAGAGCAAAAGGTTATTTTATTTAAAAGGAAAAAAAAAGAGTTGAACTAGTGTTCAACTCAACTAGTTGAGTAATTCACTTAGTTTGTGAAATCAAAAAGCAGCCAAGGACTTCTGCTTGAGCAATAAATTAGGGCTTTTCTTTAATTGTAAGATTCATATGTTCACAGTGCTGCAACACTGGTTGGAGCTACATTAGAGTTTAAAGACAGTCACTCTTCATATCTGTGTGGATGTGGAATGTATGATTTTTAGTTTTGTTTAACAAAAGATCTTTATTTAGCAAAATATTTGTTTTAGCAAGATCATAATTACAGAACTGCTGAACAAACCTGGTATTGGAGTTTTTAATGAGAACTTGAGACTTTGGGCTTTATTTTTCCATTCTTTAACAAGAGGAAAAGCCATATGAGCATTTCTCTATGTCAGATGTCTGCTTTTGAATCAGAACTTCATGATTTGGTACTGTGAGTAGAAGATCCAGCAGTCCATACATTTCTCCTAGTTGAAACTTGGGATTCTAATCAAAATATTTCACCCACAATGAAATGTAATGAATCATGGTGCTGGAAATTTGTTGGTTGTCTGCAACCAGAAGGCATGAGATTTGGGAAAGGGTGCCCATCTTTGCTAAATAAGGTTTTCCCTACTATGCTGTCACCCTATAAAATCATATATTTGGGGAAGTTCTTGTTCCCATTTACTAAAAGGCCTCCTAAAATATTCAATTCAGTTCCATTTAATATGTGTTTAGCTAGCTTGAAAAACTATGCATTTTTAAGCTTCCATGTGAACTGCATTTAATCATTGCCCAGTCTGCACAGACCAGCTCCTGCTTGTCTGAGGGTTTCATTGCAAGCTGTATGAATTGTTACAGAGTACTCTCTTGAGACCACAGAATATGTGGGTTAAAATATCAACATGAATATGTTCTTACATTCTAGTATCAGAAATATAATTTACTGATGTCTAGTAAGACAATTGACAGCAAATTCAGTGATTCAGACAGTAAAACCAAGATTGTCCCTGCTCCAGAGTTTAATAATTTCAAAAAGAAAAGACATAAATATTAGAAACAGGAAACTGCTGTTGTGCAAACACTCTTATAACCTCTGCAACAACTAAGAGGTAGGAAGCACTTAGGATTTTACCCATCTCTGCACATACAGACACAGGCACATCTCCTTGTAAAAGAGTCTAAAAGTCCTAAGAATTCTTGCATTTTTGGCTCAATTTGTTTCAGAGGCAAGCTTTGAATACCCCACCTAACTTGCGGGAAATCCTTTCTCTGTGTTTACAGATGGGGTTTTTTGTGTTTACATCATGCAAACCAAGAACAATGGTGGCTTTTTTTTAATTCTTTTTATCTCTTGGAATTGTTAGAGGTCCCACAGCTCTGCTGTCACTAGGTCACTTAGATAGTTTAGCTTTTCCCCGTTGTGTATACTGTGACAGAGCACCTCTGCTTCCATAATTAAGGTCAGACTTCAAAGGATTCATCCAGTTCTGAAAGCTGGCTGAAGCATTGCATTTTTATAGAAAAAGTAAAAAACTATTTCCTGTTCTAGACACAGTTTTTCAGCTGATATAACTTTGCCAGAATACCTTGGCTTGCTCTCCTAAGGTGCACAGTAATGGCAGAGGGATGCTTTTTCACTTGCATTTAGTGACAGGGTTTCCTGTCATGTGTCCTGCATTAGGGTAAATGACAGGGACATGCTTCTGCATTGCTTGAAACCACAGACACATCCTAATTGCAGCCATCCCTCCTTAGGACCTGTAGCTTCATAAGCAATTACCAGGTCAGGGAGCAGGGCTGGTCTGCTGTCAGCCCAGTTTTTGGGGTTGCCAGTGAATTTAGGCAATCCTCTTTATGTCATTGTATCTTGATTTGCATATTATAATGATTTAGACCTCTTTCCACAGCATGTTAACAAATTCTGTGTAAGTTCTGAGTATTGTTCAGTTTCTCTTTTTGTGAAAACCTAGGGTCTAAGTATCCTCATCATGGCAATCACAGACTTTTTTTTATCCAAGGGTCTTTATGTTCAATGAAATATTGGTATAGGCAGAGACAGAAACATATCACTCAAACACTTAGATTATTTATTGATCACTTTTTAAAATTTTCATTTTTAATGGGATTGTAATGTGAATTTGGCTAAAAGATTATGTGATGTGTATAGATGATGAATGGGAAAATGCTTCTGTTCACAAGAGCTTATCATTTATACAAGAACATTTACAAGCCATGACATACATATAACCTTGCAAGAAATAGTTTGTTCAAGTTTAAAAATCCATTTATTTCTTAAGCTTAAAAAAAATAAATTATTGCCAGTAATTGTATGTATAGTGCTAGAACCTAGATCATGAAACAGGACTTCAAATTCTTGTTGATTCGTGTGTTGTTGAGCTGTATTGTGCAATTCTAGGAAATGGAAAAGTGATCTTAAAACTTTCTAACCTATTAGTAACTCATGTACTTCCTAGAAAAGTCAGAAAAAATAGCTGGCCAGCAAATGTGAAAAAATGACCTTTTACTTGTCTTTCAGTTTATTTATGACAGAAAAGCATTATTGTGTATCTCTGTCTCTGAGACATACAAAATAGGTGTTGAGGTTAGCTGCCTGTTCTGTGCATACATCTTTGAATGTTCTTAGTATGAATTCCTGCTGATACACGGCATGTTTAATATGCAGTAAAAACAAAAGCAGTATCTCTGTTTTCAAGTTGTTGTGAATTTTGTATCCTGTACATTATAATTTTATGCAACAGGGATTATCAAGATTTCTCTCTAGAAGGACACAGTGAAATGTCCTTTGCTAGATATTATATCAAAGCTTGCAAGTGTTTTTTTTTCAAGGAGCAATGGGCCCTTTTTTTCAGATTTTACTTAACAGTTCTGTCAGTTTTAATGGTAGGGTGGCTGCTTTAAAATCATCTTTTCCCTTTTGCCACTTGGTTTATCAGTTTCTTGATTATAGTCTGTATCGCTCATATTTCCACTGGACTGATGGTTCATGCATTTTACCAAAACCAAGTAATGTGCTGAGCTAGTGGACTATTAGGATTCCTTTGAAATGCTGTGTCCCTCCACTTATCTGCTTTATCTCAATTATGAGTAAGTTAATGCTGACTGAATAATTGGTTATTACCAGTAAATACATGCAACATGACCTCTCTCACGTCTAGCGAGTCCCTGGCTCCATTAGGACTCTTTTAAGTGCTTGGGTTATACTGCTTCAGGCAGCAAGCAGAGATGAACTTGCAACACGGTGCTCTCCACGGTGTGCTTAATGAATGTCTCGTTATGTGGGCAATAGTCTGCCCCAGATAACGGCGCAGAACAGTGGAACCTTACCTGGATGGTAAAGGAGACCCTTCTGTCCAAAGCCTGAAACTTTGGATATGTCTCCATCACAGGGGGCAGATTCACACATAAATCTGGAGCTAGTTCTGAGCAAGCTGCTGTGTCTACAGAGAGCAGCTCAGTGCCATACAAAAATACGAGCCTTGACTGACATCAGCTCAGACTCCACTCTTGGTAACGTACTCTGCTTCACAGAATAACTGCAATGCAACAGAGCTTTAAACTGAGGTGGCCACAATGCTGATCCCTTGGCTAACTAGTTTTCGGATAGGATAAATATCTTGGAAGGTTTGTTCCCTGTGCTACAGAGAGGTATTCAATACTTCAGTGCTTATATATTGTATCATCTTGGTTTTCTGAGCGTATGTATCAGAAGGGTATGGGATAAAAGTGTAAAACTTCCCTAACTAATCCAAATCTGCTTGTAGTTTCAGACTTCAAGTATTTCCTGGAATGCATCTCTTAAGGAACATGCTTATTCATGTCAGTACTGGTAAATAAGTAATTAATTTTCCCCAGAAACAGCATGGAGTCAACTATCACAGTCCTGGAAAGGCAGAGCCTACCTTAATTTTATTAATGTTGCAACCTGCTATCTTCTCAGTGCTCAGCACAGGTCTGTTCTCTGCTCTTTGCCCTGTAGTTGTGCTATACTCTGACATATATATAGCACTTAAAAGATATAAAGGGTTGACCTTGACCTCAAACCCTTAAAGGGGATTGAGCTTTAAGAAGTCACCTTCTGGAGTGTAAAATAAGAATTGAACAAGATTTTGTTATCAGTATTTCAGGAGACACACTTATTTGCTATCTTATTAACTGTTGTGTTTTATATGCATTTATTTAATAAGCCAAGGGAGCTGAGGGGTGGTTCGGTGATTTTGTGTAACTCTGCTTCTCAGTGTTGAATATTTATTTTGACAGTGTCTCCCATTAACAATAAAAGCTTTTCCCTCTGCTTTTCCCCACCTAAGGTCTTTATAATGAGCACAAATGACTGCAAGTTTTTTCCCATTTTTAGGAAAAAATTATGGGTGCTGTACTGGGTTACATGAAGTGTGTTACAAAATCAACTGGCAAGGATCGACTTGCATGCTGTTGGCACTTGTTGAAAAGAAAATGAAAAAAATTATATCCAAATATGGACAAGATTTTTTTAATGCAAAAACTGCGTAGCCATGATGTGTGATAGTAAAATCAACAGCAACACAGTGCCTTGCTCCAGTAATAACTTTGCCTACAATAAGAGGTTCAGTTAAGATTTCATGGGGATTGTGTGTCTATGTGTGTGTCTAAATTGGTGTCACCTCGCAGCTGAAATACCTTGTGTCCTTATCTCTTCCCAGCTTTTGGCACTACTTCTTTGATCACATGCTAAGATGACTCAGTTCACTAATGGAGCAAAAATATGCATGTGTTTAGCTTGAATAAGTTCACAATGTAAGGTGAAAACAGTGTTTGAGTAGACAAGGAAAATGGAGGAAAGAGGAAGTGGGATCTCTCCTTTCAAATGCTGAAAAAATAATAATTTGGGTCCCTGTAACAAAAATCCATATTTAGCTATACAAGTAGAGTGCAAGTACAGTGATTATTCTGCAGAGACAAGAGAGAGCATGCTCTAATGCACATTTCTCATTTCTTTAACTTTCATGCTTGAGAATTCATAAAACAAATTTACAGAATGGCACAGTCATTATTAAGAACAGGCCACTTTGATCACAGTTCTTCTGGAGGAAAGTCACATGTAACTGTTCAGTTATTACGGTTAAAATCCTGTATTTTCATCTGTCTACTATATCTAGCATTGCAAGTATTGCACTCACCAGCACTAATTGGTAATGAAAATAGGCATGAATTAAATGCCATTAGGCTGCATATTGCCAGACTCTGGTTCTAAAGAGTAAATACAGTTTGCCAGAAAAAATGAAGAATGTCTGCTGGAGATCCATTCCTAAAAATTATCTCCAAAACTTTTATTTTTAATTTTTTTTTCACAAATCATTTTCATGTCTGAAGTAGAGAAGTATGTAGACCTTTCTTTGAGTAGCCCAACCCCTGACAGCAGAATAATGACCAGGAAATTCTGTCTAAATAGAGTGTGACTGTTCACTCAGGTCTTGCTCAAATTTTGTCTGTCACACAGCTCATGCTAAGGCCATGCCTGGAGCAGTGCCATTAGCTCAACATGAGGGCAACACGTAGGCAGGGTATGATGGGGCAGAAATGGCTAAAGGTCATTGTGCAGCCGCTATCACCCCCAGCCTATGGTCTCCTGCAGAATCCTTGCATTAGCAGTTTTCTGGAAGTTTCCTCAGAATCCAGTAAAAAGGGATGGAAATAGATCAGACTTACAAACTGGAAGGTATAAATACATCAGCTCACCCCCCAAAAATCAGAGGTGGATCCAGCAGCAACTGGGCTCCCAGAGTTTTTCTGCTTTTTGGTGGAATATAGGGAGTGCCTGCATCATGAGGAAGGATGAGCATTCTCACCATCAGCTAGGTAACAACTTTGTTCATAGGTGCATGAGTTACAAGTTATGATTTATAGAACATCTGAGTTAGAAACTTCATGAATTAAGTAATGAGTTAGTGAATTCTTGTGTTGGACTGTTCTATACAAATGGGATTGAGCCCTTGTTGGTCGTGTTTATTAGTTTTCTTTCATGATGAGCTTGTAAGATAAGGTTTGTTTCACAGAGTACATTTTCCCCTTACATGTGAGAGATCTGGACAGACAGTGACATATGAACTGAGTAGAACTCTGGGACATTGGGCCTTACTTTAGAAAAATTGCTAGCAAGTGAGGAAGAGCAGGCAGATGTTACAGAGAGATGTAAATGTATGTTGAAATGTGCTAGACAGGTCTGTTTGAGCCTGACCAAGTCCCACTGTGTACTGGTGTGATCTTGTACCCTGTAAGGCAGGTAGCCAGGTGAGACTAAACTGAACACTGCTGTTTCCATTGGTGGAATTAGAGGTCAAATTCCAATGCTTCTAGGTAAATCCCTTTAGGGACAGTATGTCTGGAAATTTGGAAATAAAAGTTTTGCAAATATTTTTTTTAAGTAATTTTATCTTTAAAACACTAAGGTGCACCTCATCCTAGTCTGATTTCACTTTGTGTGAAATCTCAGATTCTCAGTATCTTAGATAAAGGAAAAACCTCTTGCCAGCAAGGTTTTACTTCCTTGAACATGACTTTAATTTGCCATCCCACTACTTCTCAAGCATAGTCCTTCATGGAGACATCAAGCTCCCCTGCAACGTGACAACCGTCAGCAATATGGCATGTTAATTGTTGCAGACAAGCTTATACATATATTCAGCATAAAATACAAACTGGTATTCATAATTTTACTCAGTCTTTTTCTCCCTCTGGCCTAACCTCTTCTACTCCAAGTCATTTTTTGTAGTATAAGTGTAGATATAGGTGCTTCCCAAAGCACTATATTCTGTCAAATTAGACCACTCAATGTGCTATTATTATTATTATTATTATTATTATTATTATTATTATTATTATTATTCAAACTTAAGTACTTCAGGTATTTTAACATAAACCCCCCCCCCCCAAAAAAAAAAAAACAAACCACCAAACCCCTCACCCCAAACAGTAGAGTGATTATAGCCTGACAATATGTTTTCCATTATTCACCTCTGTAAGAGGGAAGCTTTAAAGCAGAACAATAATGTTTGGAGTTTGACATCTACTCATGTCAAGATGGCAAATGAATAAAGAAAATTTTGTCTTAGTGGAATTTGAACAAGAATAAGATGATTTACCTAATGGAAAAATCTTGGTTTCAAGGTTACCAGTCCATTGTGTGCTATCAGATCAGGCAAAGTTCAATATACTATTTCCTGTCATGCACCAAGTCTGGTATGGGGAAAGAATTTAGGTGCTTGTAGAAAGACAAATAGCGGAAGAGCAGCTTATTCATCCAACTGTATTTTTGGTATCTAGGTTTATACCTGAAGTGACTTAGACACCAAAATAAAGACTGTTTTGTACTTTTTTTCTGGACTCTGATATGAGCATAATAAAAGTAGTGCTAGATGAGGGCCATGAAGATGATCAGAGGGATGGAGCAGCTCTCCTAAAAAGACAGGCAGCGAGAAATGGGGCTGTTTGGCCCTGATAAGAGAATCTCCAGAGAGAGCTTCAATCAACCTTTCATTATGTGAAGGGGGCTACAAGAAAGCTGGAGAGGGACTTTTTCCCCATATTGGAAAGAAATTATTTCCTGTGAGGATGGGGAGGCACCAGAATATGTTGCTCAGAGAGGCTGTGGTTGCTTCATCTCTGGAAATGTTCAGGGTTGGTTGGATGGGGCTCTGAGAAATCTGGTCTAGTGAAAGGTGTCTCTGCCCGTGGCAGGGGGTTGGAACAAGGTGGTCTTTAAGGTCCCTTCCAACCCAAACTATTCTATGATTCTATATGGCACATGAATTACAATAGTAATGTTTTGTATATGTTTTGCATTCAGAAAGAGGTCATATTCCCAGGTTTTACTTGAGAAATTCAAAAGTCTCAGAACTGGATCAATTAAAGGTACGTTTCTCAAGAATGGTCCGACTCCAGCAATGCCCAGGCTTGTAAGTTCTCCTACTTCAGATAAGTTGGTAAGCTCTTGAAACAAGTGGAAGGACAAAAAGTGTCCTTCCTCCATTGTTGTTAATGGAGGTCTGCAGTCTACAGAAAAATTTAAAAAAGTAACAAGTTTTTAATTACATAATTATAAAGTCTGTCCTCAACTATTGGTTACAGATCACTTTCACAGCTATTACACATATATATAACTTTCCATAACTATTGCAGTGCCATGATTGGACTGGTTATCCAGTTGCCATGAAGTCTGTATGACAGGTAAGACAGCAGTTTCAATCAGTCTAAAGTGTATTTTGTTCTGGTACAAATATGAATGTATATATGACTAAATGAAGCCAGGTTTATTCATACCAGTTAATTCTATACTTGTTACAGATTTAGAAGGAAATTAAATTGTAATATAAAACCATATATTTTTCCATGTATTGTCAGGTTAAAACTTTAACGCATCCTGCCATATCATACTTGAGATTTCATGCCTGCTTTACATAATTTAGCTCATCAGCTATTTTCAATTTTCAAAGGATAAGAACAAGATAAGGAAGAAAATGAAAAAGATCAGTAGAAAGAACAAGGAAGGCCTAAATCCTTCAGTATAATTGTAAGAGCAAGTACAGTGCATCTTGAAGAGAGCCACACCTAGATGAGACAAGATCAGTATTCCAGAATTTCAGAAACTACTTGGGTTTTTTGAAGAAGAATCAGAGAATGATTTGGGTTCGAAGTGACCTTCAGAATCATCTAGTTCCAAACACCCTGCTATAAACAGGGACGCCTTCCACTAACCAGGTTGCCTTGAACACTTCCAAGGATAAGGTATTTGCAATTTCTCTGGACAACTTATTCCAGTGCTTTACCATAGCAAAGAATTTCTTCCTAATATCCAATCCAAATCTACCTTCCTTTAGTTCAAAGCTATCACTTCGAGCCCTATCATTATCACCTCGTAAAAATGTCCCTTTCTAGATTTCTTGTAGGCCCCAGTGAGGCACTGGAGGGCTGCCACAAGCTCTCCCTGAAGCCTTCTGCTCTACAGGCTGAACACCTCAAATTCTCCCAGCCTTTTTTTTAATTGGAGAGGTGTTCTGTGATCAACTTTGCGGCCCTCCTCTGGACCCACTCCAACATATCCATGTCCTTTTTCTTCTGAGGGCCCCAGAGCTTAAGGCAGTACTCCAAGACGGCTATCACAAGAGATTAGAAGCAATGATAGTTTTGAATCCCGTTGTATTTGGGCCAAATTTTGCCCAGGAGCACATTCTGCAAGTGTGTAAA
>NW_026709060.1:0-50552 GCF_030490865.1 Poecile atricapillus | reverse complement strand
TTTTCTCCCCTCTGCATTAATCTAAGCTTGTGTCCCAGAATTGTGGCTGTCACTGAGAATATGTGAGCTCTGAATGCTTGCTTAGAAATATCTATTTTTTAGGATCTAGGTCAAAAGCTGATTCAAATACAATAATTTATAATAATGAAACTAGGACAAAACAAACAAACAAAAAGCCCTAAATGTAGCTTTTCAAGTATGGAGAGGGGAGAATAATCCATTACAAACAGAATAGCCAGCACCTCATGAGTTGAGAACAAATTATTGTTCTTTACTCAATGAAGCTGTACAGACCTTAAAGCAGCTTTAAGAACTGGTAGTTCCTTATGGCTCAGTCTTGCATTTTCAATTTGTGTAGAATGGTGACATCTACAAACACTGTTACAGCTTTCAAAGAGCAGAAGTGAACATGGCAAAGAGAAACTGATCTCCTTCAGTGTACATTGGTCCATTACAGTGTCACTTACATAAAATGAAAATCTGCTCGTTGGTAGATGAATTTCTTGTGACTATGCATCACAACAATTAAAAATATTCATATGTGTTGTAACTGTCCATGGTAATCTTACAAATAAACCAACCTTGTGCCCCCTCTGTAATGCTGAGGTTATTGTATCTTGTAGTTGCTGATATTATTAGGTCTCTATTAAAAGTATATATATGCTGATTAAAATAAAATGTTGAATTTCTTTTCCCTTTGCTTACTTGCTTCAAATTTGAACTTGCTGTGGTAACATTGCTCCTGTTGCTTGGATATTTTAACATGGAGCTCATTGTTTATTGAAATTCTGTACAAACTATTCCTTCTCTCCCTGGGACATAGGATCTGTCATATTAATTCAAACTGGATTTATTGGGGAACATTTTTATGATTTAAACTAAGTTCCTTATACAACTTACACATTTTTAAGTGCAATTTTGTTTATTCATACTCTCTGATATCAGAGGTAGTGGTTAACATTGCCAGCAATGTCGTGATGGGGAAAGGTATTTAATAGTGCATAGAGTGCCCTGCCAGGTGGGATGGCTTGTAAGAAATGCTATGGTGTACTTCCAGTGGTTAACACCATTAATCCTCTCTCTGACCTCCTCAAAATGCTTAATAAGGAAGTCAGAGGAGCCTTCTCTGGAGGTGCTGGGATCCTTCAGGATCAGCACTTTTCTTGAGAAGTCAGGATAGGAAAAGGGGTACATAAAGAAAAAAGTTTTTAATGTGTTCTACTTAGGAGTAGAACTAGGACATACTTTTTTTCTGGCCACTTATTTATTCAGTAGATACAGATTTGGGTCAGCACAAGGTATTATTTTGCTATTTAATCTATATAAATTGTCCAGCTGTGACATAAATAAGTTTGACCCAATCTTTTTGAGCAATGTTTTCTTGCTTAGATAGCCATACAAGGTTAATATCCCAGCATTTTCTTCAAAGTCAAGTTATGGTTAAAGTGTACAAAATTGTTCTCCTGTCTTGCATTAACCACTGAACTGAAATATCCTTCATTTACAGAACAATATTTGCAATGCTTCTTTTGGGGGAAGCTACAAACAATTCAAAGCTTCAAAGTAAATCTGCTTTAATGAGTGTTTAAAAACATGCAAGATATTCCTTGATGGGAAATAGAACACTTCTATATTATTATGTAATATTATGTAAGGATAAAGAAACTGAGGAAAAAGGAGACTGACTCATCACCAAGAAAGCTGATGGAAAAAACATTTGCTCCTTTTCTCCATCACAAGAGTTTTGTGATAACCGTACTAAGAGATAGTGAGATGCTGAAATACAACAAGTGGGGAACATATCTCTAGTTAGAGAAAATTCCACATATTAATTTCTTCTTTTCTGTCCTGACTTTTGAACAGGTTGCTTCTCTGAGCCATACATTTTAAATGTTTTTGTAAATTTTGTAAAAAATTTGGTTCACACTGATTACACGTACAGAAATGCTCATCTGCTGGAAGAGAAGGAAGTGATGTGGAAGTTAGGAGTTATAACCAGGTTACATTCTGGGCATGTGTTGCAGCACATTTCCCTTCCACTTAGTGCCTTTTCACCCTACTTAAAGTGATGGCAGTTTTCAGGACTGAGGTGCAAATTCAAACCCATGAATTAATCCATGGTCCCAGTGCTGAGGCAGTGGCATAAAAGTGGTTGTAAAAAGATTCTTCTGTTTGTCCTGTCATACGAAGAGTTGGTCATCCCAAATGATGGCACTAACACTTTAAAAAATGGGAAATAGCTGAAGCTGTGTGTCAATGAGACTCAGCTTGCTTTGGCTATACCTCAGGTTCCTTTTCAAGCCTTTCTTCAAATCTCATACAGGAAAAATCACATGAATTTAAAACTCATATAGGAGAATGAAAATTCAACTCAGGTATGACTTTGGGAATGGCAGCCAAAACCTGAACAATCTTATTTGAGCTCTGTGTGGAGAGGAAAGGAGTGGGATACTCTTTCTCTACCTGCTTTCTGTGCTTTGTTTTATTTTCCTCCAGAAATTTACAGGCAGGTTATGACAGTGATGTAATTGTAACTTTTAAAGACAAAGAAGATCTACTTACTCTACTTACTCTACTTACAAATATTGCTTATTTGCTCTACTTACAATTTGGAATACCCTTAAGTAAATGATAAGGGTCAGAGATATGCCCACAGCCTTCACAAACTGATTAGAAAAGCATCAGGAGAAATAAAGCAATCCCAGTGCTGCATTTGACAAAGCAAAAGCACTTCAAAACTCCAGGCAGTGAACTGAAATGTTGGTCTCCATTCAGAAAGGGATGTAGTTTTGTACCAGGGTGAGGGGACAAGGGAAGCATCATGTGTTTGTATTGCTTGTGGTACACTTCAGAGTACTTGAAGGCAGTTCATGTGCACACATGCTGTGACTTCATGGTTGTTATATTCTATAAATGCTCCCATGCCCCAGAAGATTAGTCTGGTAAAGACCTAAATAAGAGAATTTCTTCATTGTTATCGATGCTCTGCCTAATTTATGTTTGCTACTTACCATGACTGCCTCTGAAGGGTTAAATGTGCTATTCTTAGCTCTGTTTCTTGCCTGCTTGTTCCACCTCTGATGCAATGCAGTGCTGGAACTGCAATGCATTGTCAGTTTGCATCACATTACACCAGTAACAATTTTTAAATCAGCACGAGGTAATGTGATTTGTTTTCCTTTCCTGTGGTTAGGTGCCTACTAAGTAATCAAGGCTGCATGCTAATGACTCGAGTAGTTACAGATCTTACCTTGACAAAGTAATTTGATGTGGACACTATGTGGATAGCTTCTCAAATAGTTTTTGTGTAAACAATATAAATATATCTGTGCATTGGAATCTTCAACCCAGTTCTGAATGTAGTTTTCCATGCAAAATCAAACTAAAATAACTTGCTTATGCTTAATGTAAGCTTTGGACTAATTTCAATGTAGAATAGACTTTATTTTTCAAAATAATGCAGTTGACTAGAATAATCTGTTTTCCTTGATGTTCTATCCAACTGATGCTCTCAAAATATTAGTACAGACAGGAGAATTTTTCTGTATAGTGGTTAAAATTTTGCTCTGAGGACAAATATGTCCCAATCATATGTTTGGTATCATTTTGAACTTACTTTTTTGACAGTTGGACAGAGATATTTTTTTTTCTTAGCTCACACAACAGGATTAAAATTAAGTGTCCAGCCAGGAAACATTATAGATGAGTGTTCTAGATCTAACTGAGAAACTGCAGTACAGTTGCAGGCCTGATTTTAAACTTAGCCTGAGACAATGTAAGTGTTTGATTTGAGCGCAATTTAAGGTCTCAGTGAATCATTTCACTGCTGCCTACAGAAGTGTAAGAGACTTGAAGAGTGGCATTTACACCATATAGGAACGGAAATTCTCACTGTGTGGAATTAGCTCCAATGAATCTATAAGCAACCTGTACAGAAGACAATTTTAACGAGCTTAGTCATCCCTGCGCTGCAGTTGAAGCATGGTAACTGCTGAAAAACTGCCTGGAGCTGGGTTTACCTTCCCTATAGAACAAGGTACAGCCTGCAGTTGCTCTGTGCTTATGCAAGGCTGCTGTTCCTGGGTGACATGCAGCATTTGTTAGGTAATTGCCATGCAAGGCAATGTATGGAGCTGCTTTCTGTCCCCTTGAGTAGTTTTAACATCCTTGGACTTTTAGACCATCTTTCATCCATTTTTGGGAGTGGATTATATCCTGCTGTTCCCTTTCCTTTTCTCAGAGGGAGGTCGAACACTGGATGCTGTTCAGCTTGATAAGAGTAGTTGTAGAGGAATTTTGGATTTAGCCAGAGCTTTAACTATTCAGAAGCTCTTGTGAATGAAGTAAATTATCCTGAGCATATGACACTTCAAGAGGAGCATTTTATACGGTGACGTGCTCGATGCTAAGAATAGCCATGACTTCATAAGGTTAGATTAACAATCACGTGCTCCAGAGGTGATGGATTTGCAGTCCTTCGCTGTGCATGTCCTTCTGGAGGATGTGTTCTCTGCATTCTCTGGAATCACTGGTGTTTATCTGTGTGTGACACTTGTTAGTGTGTTTATTTAGCTGCTGCAGGACATGGTGTGAGACATGGCTTTGTAGGCTGAGTCTGCATCTTGCTCTAAGTGAACAACTGTCAAATCAGACCTTATTTTAAATGGTACATCAGATTGTAATGACCTGCACCCTTTTCTGCAGAAATACACAAAAAATTATTTCAGTGTAAGAAACATAAGGGAAACAATTCCTTTCTGCAGTAAATCCCTTGGTGCGGTTTATCAGTAAAATATCTGCTGAGTTTATAGATGATTAATCATTTGCCTTTTAAAGAAATTTATTACCCTTTTAGTCTTCCTTTTAGAAATGGAATGCTTCATACTATAATAAGTTCAGTTAGAATTTTGACTTAATGTTCTGTCCTGTTATAAGCTAGTGTCTTATGGATCTATATATAAAATCAAAGCCTCCACATCTGTGCTGATTTTTCAGATCTAGTGTGTGTTTATTCTTCAGATTTATAAAATTAGAGAATCTGAGAAAACACTATTCACTTATCCCTAGAAGCTGAGCTTTATTCCTGCCTATGCTTTCCTCTCTCAGCAGTCTAAGTGCCTTAATTGATCATCTTGATATGAGGTTTAACTCAGCAGTTAATTGAACTTCAGGGACTAAAATACACTTTTGTTTACTAAAGTGCTATTGTGCTGGTGAGGACATTGAGTTAACAATCCACAGATAAAACATAGGTATAGATCAAGGTAAGATGCAGATTATCTCAAAGCTTCTAAGAGAAATATGAAGGCTTAACATGTGTTGAAAGTATCAAACCTTCATGGACCTGGTGTGGTTGGTTGGATAAAGAAAAATTATCAAAGTTATTCAGTAATCTTGCCTGATGTGATGGGGTATATTTAGGGTATATACATTGTGCTGTGTATGTGACAAGACATATTTTGAGATAGTACAGTTTTGTATATAGATAATTTGGGTGATCTCTTAAGGAATAGAAGTCTTTGTCATTCAGAGGATATCCGGGTGTTCTTTTTTTCTTCGGAATACGCCCCACTAAGATTCTTGGAGGGGATTTCTCTTGGGGGTCTCTCTCTGTCCTCCTGTAGTCTCTTCAGTAACACTGAAGTCAGAAGTGCCTGTGTAAGTGATGATGGTGATGTTTTAATGACTCTAAATCGGGAAGAACTGGCTGTGCTAAACAGCAAAGGATTGTCAGCACCAGGGAATTTTACCTTTTTCAAATACCCTAGCGTTTGTCAGGGCATGGAACTGGAGTAAGAGAAACTGATGTTTTAGATGAGCTAAGATGAATACCTGTAAATGTCCTTATGCAGCTGTGCATGCTGATGACTGCTGGAGCTGATAAAGGCTAGCAGAACGTAAGGCACCAACAGAACCCTTGTCAATTATAGGAAGACATTTTCAAAATAATGAAAGGTTAAAATGACTTGCTTAAACCCCAGCCCATGCCTCCTGTCTGAAAACTGAGCCAAATCCTGGTTCAGAGCATTAAGATGTCCCTGTCCAATCCTCAAAATGGGATTATTGAGAAAAAATATTCACCCCTTTCAACCTTATAACTTACTCCTAGAGTAAACAGGCAGTCTAGGAATTAATGTTATTAAAAACCATTTTGTTCACCTGAGGTAAGAATGGAATTCTTAAATTCTGAAAATTCTGCAGAGTAAACACTGAGTCAATTTTTCATTTTGTTTTTGAATCTTGAAGTGTTTGGGATGAACAGGTCTTTTACCTGCGTTCAAGGATGAGTGTTGATAAGAAGCAGAGATTAAAAGTGAGCTGGTAAAAAATACGATTCTTTAAGTTTTCAGATTTGAATTGAGAAAAACTTTGAACCATGAAACAAATCTGTGAGCTAGGACAACAGTGAGATCACTAAGGTTAAGTGGTTATTCCTTTAACACTTGGGGTTAATATAAACCCAGTGTATTTTGAAATTTTAATAAGAATATATCTATTGTATTCAGAATCTGCTCCTTGGCATACTGCATAAGAAAATGCTGTTTGTCTTGAAAATATTAACATTTTTTCTACTTTGACAGGAGAGTCTGTGAGAAGGTGAAGGCCAAACAAGGTAAACAGATTGAGTAGCTCCTGATCCCTTGTCCAGTGTTGTGTTCCTTGGAACAGGACGTTGTTCCCCACTCAGCAAGGCAGTCTAAGACGAAAGTCTTATCTTTCTGGTTATCTTCCATCATTTTAGCTTTCTGGCTAAAATCAAGAAAGCAAGAAATCTGTCTGATCTTTGCAGATGAAAGATAAGATCTGGCAGGCTTTAAACTGGAGCAATATTCTTGTTCCTACATATATCACAGTTATTTTGGAATCTGTGTGATAGAAAGGACTGGTGGGAACAGAAATAGTTGTGTGAGGGTAGATAGCATACAGCCGTCTGCCGAGTGAGATTACAGTTAATTGGCTTATAAAAAAATAAGCAATTGTATATTAATTCCAGAAAGTGGCTCTGAGACTGATTTTTTTCAATAAGTTGGTGAAATAACTTCAAATGTTTATATTTTTTAGATGATTCTTATATATAATTGTTGCTTAAAAAACCCCAATCCTGCATGTGTTTGAATGTTGCTGAATGTTTGTACTGTATGTAGATGGTCAGGTAAAACAAAACAGGATATTTATAGTTCAAAATATATACCTGAACATATACTTGACTATCTCATGAGTTTCAGAAGTATAATACTTGTGCTGATGTGTCAGAACTTGTTTAGGAGATGGTATTAAAAAAAGTAGTTGATCTCAATGCAAAGCATGTAATTAGTGTAAACATAGATTTAATTTGTATCCATTTAAGTTGCTCTAGTGAAGTTACATTTATGAAGTCATTGCAGTAAGTCATAGAAGGCTCTTCATTGGAAAAAATTACCTTTTTTTTCTTTTTATGCTTCTTAATGACTATTATAAAGTTCATCAGAGAGGATGCACCTATGTGCATAAAAATTTAAAATGCATATAGGCATCTATGTTCAAATGCTAAAACAACACAATTCTTAGGGCTACATTACTGATGTCACTGAATGTGGGTGGAACTGTCCTGAATGTTGACCCAGCTCGTAAAGATCAGAGAGCAGCAACACTACAAGCCAAGTCTGCAATCAGCATCCTCCTCCCAGGTGTAACTGAGGCTCCCACCTATAGGATCCAATTCATCTCAGCCTCTGAACTCTAATTCTTTCTCAAAGCAGCTTTGAATATATTCTGTGTCACCTGGAGAACCAGGAGCTTCCCAGTCCTCGGCCTCTCCTTGCAGAATTCATACGGGAATTATTTTCTTTTGTCCCATTAGGACAGGAGAGGAGGGAAGAACAGGATTCTTGACAGTAACTTTTCTTGGGAAAAGACCTCTTTAAACCGGTATCTTTTGGCTGTAAAGAAACCACCACAAACAAAAAGAATTTCTCCTCCTAAGGATTAATTCCATGAGTAACCTTGCGAGTAGACAAGAGAGCAGACAACTCCTGTGTCTCTGGCAACCTAAAAAAATCCTTGAATCCTTCCTTCTTCCATCCAGTCTGACCTCCCTGCCCTAAGAAGCAGAAGGCAGTTCTTTAAGGTTTCAGACCTACCCATAGTCAGACAAGAGTTTAGAGGCAGGTGAAATAGCATTTGCTTTTCTTGGGAAGATATTTCAGAACTATGGTAATTGATTTGGATATCAGTTGCCAGAAATGTGGTCACCTGGGTAAGCTAAACCTGCATTTTAGGTAGGAGTCAAATGTTTTTTAATATGTTATTTTATTTAAAAATCCCCTTTGTCTTGCTCATTGTTTCTACCAGTGAGATTAAGTCAAGGTTTGAAAACACAATCGAATGAAACTAATTAGATCTGCCAGTAATCACAGTTGTGATTATTATCACTGCAGCCTGGAATTCTCCTTGGGCAGGGAAAAGCAAGAGGAATTCTTTCTACAGGAAGTAAAAAATGGGGCTCCTTTGGAGCAAGAGCAGATAAAATGCAGGACCTAGAAGCACCATGATAATTTCACTTTAAAGAGAACTCATACTCAAGTGGCTCAGTAGCATTCCTGTATATGAACAAAAGCCATGTAGCCTGTATGGCAGAAATAGGTGACAGAAGGCTCTGACTCATCATGTGGAACTGTAATTTAAGTTCAAGGGGGATTTTTCTATCTTGGATCTATTCCTACTGGCTCAGATGTCTCATAAGCCTTTAGCACCTAGTTTTAATAGAGCCAGTGCCTACAATCGAGAGATGGGTTAGATGCAGGGAGCAAAATACTACTAATATTAAAAATATCCACCAGCTAGATCTGAGGTAACTTTGCGCTGATAAGAAGCTTCTACTGACCTTTACTAAATTTGATTTTCTAGATTTAGAAAAGTCTCAACTCCCTAAGAATTTGCTTAGTGAAGCACTGAGAAGCAGATGCAGTGTAGGCATCTTGGTGCTTCCCACTCAGTACAACTTTCTTTTAGCAAACAAGTTCTGCCAATGAACAATGTGTGAGGGGTCACTGCTGGCTCTTATCAGTCATAAGTAGTAATTTTTTTTCATGTAAAAAAATTTATATGAAATAACATCATATTTCATGACAGATTGTTTTACATGTTATACTAATACTGGTAAAGACAAGTAGCTCACCTGTCTTAAAGATTCATAGGGTATTTTTCTAATTATTATTTTCAAACATAACAAGTCTGTCCAGCCCCTTGAATACCTAATAAATGAGTATTGTTTCATCAAAAGATCAAAATTATAGTAATCTCTAAATTCAAACAATTTTTTCAAGTAAAAACTTGAAAACAGACATCAGCTATATGCACAGAGTTTTTTTAGGTATATAAAATCTATATAAAGGTAGATAAAGGTAGGCCACCTCAAATGTGGGGGCACATTGGATGTTCCAAGTGAGGCAAGAGCAAAACTACTGCTGTCACTGGACACTTCCAAAATCTGAGCATCCTTTAGGCAGACTAATACAAGATGGTAACTGCTTGTCTGGGAGGCTCATCACACTGTCCAGAATAGGTACATGAGGCAGATCTGTAGGGCTTAGGGTGACTGAAGAGGAGGCTTCAAATGGTATTTTAAAAATTCTGGCTTACCACTTCAGTTACTGAATTCAGTGAGGGTTAGGAGATCATATTTTGGCCCTAAATAAATAGTGGCAATTTTTGACTGTTCCTTAACTGCTGTAGGCATTAATGGATAAACTGTACTGGCCGTGCAGTGGTCAGGTGTTTCCTTGGGTGTTCCTAGGAGATTTTATTAGAAATATACTGATATTTCCCAATTTCCAATGGGGAAGTGCAGTGAGGCAAGAGAAGCAGTCTTAAACTAGTATTTACCTGATCCAGTTCCCTGAGGCCTTGTGCAGGCAGTCCAGTGTTTAATGGGATTGGTACTGACACAGTCTTCACAGGACAGCATTGCTGTGACACACATCTTTGTTAATAGAGCTGCCTTAATTATAAAGTACAGAGTTCATTAAGAAATTCTGTTTTGACCCTTAAATTTGACTAAAAAAATAGTTCCTCTTGGGAGCTGCAAAGAAGAATTTGGAAATACATTTGAAGATTAATTTGATATGGGAAATTGGTTATAAAAGAGGCAGAGACACAATCCTGGTGAATCCTGAATAGCTCCGATAATCAGAGGTGAGGTGGAAAGGAGCAGTTCTGGCTGAGCAGTCCCTGGGGTGTTCCCTCCTTGCTGGGGGTTGTTTGCAGAGAAGCTGAAGTGCTCTAACAGCCTCAAGCTCCACTCAGTGATGTTGCCTCCTCTTTTTTTCCATGGCAGCTAGCTCATGTCCTTTGCAAAACTGAGAGTAGCTTAAGGCCATCATTTCATGCATGACTTGGTAAATTGTGCAAGAAAGAGCACTGCCAAATGAGGAGCTATGCCAGTTTTCAATAAGAGGGCCATCTGTGACAAAATGTTTTAGCAAGTTTGAAAACAATTGAGTTCTTTCCCATTTTTACTTTGATTTCATTTAGCATGTAAGTAACTTTGCAGCTTCCCAGGAGTACATTTATGTTACTGTATCCTTGTTTTGCTATGCATTAAGTTTTGTTGAGTCAAGTGGTTTAATTTCAGACCTGATCCTATGTGGTACTGAAAAATGACTTTGCATCAATGTCACTTTTGATTCCTGTTGGACACATTGGCAGAGTAGGTGAAATTCAGATATTTGTGGAAGATAAGATGCGTATAAATAAATTGTTAGAAGTTACAAAAATAATACCTAAATGTAAAAGTAGTTTATTGCTGGAATGAAAACATTTTTAAATTTGGAAAGAATTCCAAGGGAGCTTCTCTCCCTTAACCAAGCTTGTAATATCTCATTGCCATTCCGTTTCATTAAACTCAGGAAGTTGTTGCAATGGAGTTTTCACGTTGCAAGGATTCTGTCATTTGTGTGAGAGATCTCCCAAATTGTCTCAAAACTTTTGCAAAGACAACTGCAAAGAAAACGACCGCTATTGATAGCAGAGTGGCAATAATGGGACCTCTAATACAGTATATTCTAAACTAATTTTGGTGCAATTTTATGAGAAGAGTTTTGGTTTTCTAAAGAGCATATTTATATTTAGCTTACTTTACTGCACTTTGTAAAAGAAAGAGGAAAATTATAGAATTGTTTTCTGGAATCTTGAGGTTTAATTTGACTTTTAATTTAGCTGTCTAACATGTCTGAGGTTAAGCATCTTTCAGCTGGTACAGTGAAGCAAACAGAGAGCAGGTTAGTGTCACTCACTAAGGAGTCAGAGACAGAAATCTGCTTTGTGCCAGCCCATCAGACCCTGCTTTGGAAACATTGCTTGTACCTGATCATTTGGCTGCTTGCTTCTGTTGGCAAGTGCTCTCTGCAACAGGCTGTTTTCAGAAAGAGGAAACCTTCTTGTAATTTGATGTTATTTTAGAAGGAACAGAGTATGAAGGAAGTTCCTGACCTTTAAATACGTGTTTATGTAGGAGGCAGGCCTGGTAGGGAAACTTCAGGTGGAAAATATCCTCAGAATGCATGATTCCAAACTTGTTGAGCTTGTGTTGTAGCTGCTTTTAGAAAAGTGCAGAGCTGCCCATGTGGAGAAGGCAATCATTTAGGGATAAATCCACCTGCCTTCTAGAATAAATGTCCATGAAGATGCTCAATGCCCCACCTGCAGGGGTGTTAGCGTTTGTTACAGTGCTTCTGAAGCAAGTGTTCCCTTACACAAAATTTACAAGGGTTAGACAATTAAATGTAGGTTTTGTTTTCTTGTTTCTGCTGAGTGAAGTTGACTTTTTATCCTGTTTGCAGCTCTTTAATTTAAAACTGTGCAAATATACCTAGAGATGGAGTGTGAATGTCTATTAAAGTGGCAGTCTTAATTTTGCAGCATTTGCTCAATTCTGTAGGCAGTAATCTGTTTGAATTTGGTGAAGCTTTTGTGAAGACTATATATGTATTGCCAAGATTAATCCCACTGTGTTTACACAAACTTTTAATATGTTCTATTCTAACTCTAATTTGTAAATTTGGACTGTTTTATCATGATATTTCACAAAATTTTATAAGACCAACTGAGGAAAAATATTTGTAAATAATGCTAAAGTGTTTCTAATTTTAGATTAGCGAAAATCATATAGCTCTGAAGTTAGAAAATGTGGGTATTTCTTGTATTGGTCTTTCACACCATTAGACTCAGTGTATTGTACACAGTATATTGTATGCTAAGTATTTCCCAAAAAACACCATGTCCCTTTTTATATTTTAAACATAGGCTTATGTTAGAGCTGCAATTTTTCACCATTGTGAATTTCACTTGCATATGAGGATTTTGAATCCATTTTTGCTGCTGTTCCAGTAAATCTGAATGATAACACTGAAATAACCCTTACACAGGGATGGAACTGTAACCTCATCTCCAGTAACCGTGGCAAACATCACTGTAATATTTACAGGGGGAAAATGTTCATCCAGGGTGAAATGCAGAGATGCATTAAAACATCAAACATAAAAAAAAAAAAGGGCAGTTGAAGCTGCTTAATTGCTTTGCTTAGAAAGACTAATGTAATGTCTGAGGAAGTAATCCCTAAATAAGTTAGGAGGTGAGATCTTTCAAAGGAGAAAAAAGAACAGGCATAGACCTATCAGGGAATTCAATGATGAGACTGTCAAGAGCAGTAAAGCTGATGTGTTGTTAAATGTCTTTGGGAGAGATTTCTTGGTGTTCTGTGTCTTAATGTAGTGAAAAGCAAACTTCAGTGGGTGAACACTTGGCATTATCCCATTTGAACCCAAAAGTTTCCCCTGGCATAGGAGTGGGGGTTCTGTCAAATCGTGTGCCTTTGCCTTACTCTGAAGTATTCAGTGTAGGAACGAACACGGCTGTGAAGGATGGAGCACGGAAGAGGCCATCCCTCTGTGGTACATAGCTGGCACATTCATTTGTGCAGAACCAAATAAGTTGTGGCAGCTGGACCAGGATGGTGGAAAGCAAAAAGCAGGAGAGCAATGGAATGAGGGAGAAGGCACAGCAGTGAGTGGCAGAGGGAGGTTTAGGTGGGCTGTGGTGTGGGCAGGAAGGCAAGAATTGCTCTAAGGCCGGGCAGGTCCGACACCAGGGCTGTGAGAGGGGAATGGGAGAGGGTGAAACAGGCTCTAGGCTTTGAAATGGAAAGGAGGACGGAGCAGCAGAGATACCCAGATGGAGCCAACTTCTACAGAGCTTTTTTGTGATATTTAGCTGCTGTCTGGAGCTTTTAGGGCTGCTTTTAGTGTGTAAGCTGCTGCTCCACATTCATTCCCCTGAGCCCCACGGCAGGGATTTCTGGTTGACAGCCCCTGCATCAAGGGAAAGGAGAACACTCTGGGGTTTCCCGGGCTACCAACATTTTGCTGGGGATGTTACTGCGGGGAGAGCGCTCGAGTTTGCCACTCCTGTGCCCCAAACCCGGTGTTCTCGCCGTTCCCCCAGATCTGACACCCCCTCCCCCGGCTGCCTGCGTCTGACTCATTCGCTGGTGCCTGTGCAAGCGGAGCGGGGCGGGGGGGCGAGGTGGGGGAGAAGCCTTCAAAGTACCGGCGGCTGCTCTGGGTTTGACAGGGCGGCCGTGAGCTGCGCCCCTGCAAGGGCGGCGGTGCCGGGGGCGGCGGAGCGGAGCGGGCCGGGCTGAGCCCGCAGCGCCGCGCAGGCGGCCCCGGGTGGAGCCCGCCGCACCTCCCGGACTCCCTGCCGCCAGTCCCCGCCGCTGCCAAGGAGCCGAGAGCAGCGCGGGGATCCGCGCCCGCCGTCCTGGGGAACTGCTGCGGCAATATCGCAATTTAAAAAAAAAGGGAAGAAGAAAAAAAAAAAAGGAAAAAAAAATAAAAAAAAAATAAAAAATGAAGACGCTTAAATGCCTACTGTCAAAAGTAAAGAGCGAATCTCAGTTGCAATGGCTCTGCTAAAACTTGATCATGCGGGATTTCAAGCGATAAAGAGCTGCTGGGCTGCTATTTACTGCGGTGGGAACAAGTTGCAGGATGAAATCCAGGCGTTAAGGGACCTATTTTCCACTTCACTGTTTGCAAAGGAATCTACTGAAATGACTTTGAGGATCTTTAAACTGGAACTATGTGGAGGGAGAATGCAGTAAGTATCGCCTTCGCGGGGAGCCCGGCTGGCGCCCGGCTCCGGGGCAGGGGCGCTGAGCCCGGTGCCGCGCAGGGCTCGGCGGTGCCGGCTCCGGCCGGGGCTGCGCTCCGAGCTCCCGCCAGCACCGAGGGCCACTTAGGGAATGCCGGCTGCTTTGCCTGGCGCGCCAGCGTCCTACATAGAGCTGGGCTTGCTTGAACTGTCTTCATGCATATTTACTGGGAACTGTGAATGAAAAAACCAAAGCAGTCGAGCTTTCCGTGGCGGGCTCTGCTATAGGGTCTCCCTGGGTTTGTTTGTGGTAAATTGGGTATGAAGCCGTTCTGTTTCAGGAACGAAAAGAGCTTTATCCCACACCGCTTTAGCTTTGTTCCAGGTTATGTTTGGTTCGAACCTGCCAGGAGAACTCCTGCCCTTGATCACGTTAATCAGTTTGCTCCTAGCTGCGCTTTCCAGGGTGGATGTCTCTTCCCTTAGACCCAAAGCCGTCCATCTCACTTGGAAGCAAACGGGCAGTTGGGAGCCCAGGATTTTCCTGACCTGGATAAAATGAGGGACGTATCCCGGACGGCTGTGGGCTCACGGAGCTGCTTTTAGCAAAGAGCTGAAATATGTTTCTAAGTGAAGGGGGGGAACTTTTGAGTGTAGCCACTTTATTTCCGTTCTCATCTCGCATGCGATCGAAGTATATTTCTTTTTCTTCTGTCAAATCTGCAACCTGACTAACGGCTTCTCCCCGTCTCCTCTTCCCCCCCGCTGTCCCGTCCCGTCCCCCCCCGTGTCCAGCCCCCCCTTGCCTGTCTCCCTGTCCACCTAGCTGCCCTCCCGGGATGCGATGTCGCTCGCAGGCTGCGGCGGGGATCACGCGTGCGGCCGGCGGCGCGGAGGCCGCCCCTGAGCCCGGGCAGCGAGGGGCGCGACATGCCCGCGGTCGCGACATGTCCTGCAGCGACACCGACAGCAGCACCGGCACCTCCGGCAGCCGCCGCCGCTCCGTCTCCTGAGGCGCTGGGTACGTGCGGCCCCGCGCCACCAGGGGGCGCCCTCGCGCCGCGGCCGGCCCGGCGGGGCGCGCTCCCGGGGCGCGCTCCCGGGGCAGCCGGAGCCGTGCCCGCCGGGCGGGGGGCGCGGAGCGGGGGGCCCGGGGGGCCCGGGGGGCCCGGGGGGCCCGGAGCCTTCCTCGGGCCGGGGGGAAGCCGGGACACTTCGGTTTGCTGTTCCACCGCTGGTGTGGCGGGAGCCCGGCCCGCAGCGGATCGGGCAGCGCTGATGTGCGGTTAAATGCTCTGTGAGCGCTCGGCTCCCTGCGTGCCCCGAGGGGAAGCGGTGGTGCTGCAAGGCCGTGTCTGGCGGTGTGTTTCAGCAGCGGACGGCTCCGGCTGAGGATGAAGATAGGGCTGGCAGGATGAGAGGGGAGATCTGAAAAATGCCACCCCTGATTGGACAGCCCCGCTTGTGTGTTCTGCGTGACGCTTTGCAACAAGCTTGGCTTTATGTGGCACAGGGACTCCCTTCGAGCAGCTAGCAGAGAGCCAGCTATGGGGGTGGAAATCCCTCGGGGCACAGAAACAGGGGGAGATCTTGCAGAGTCAGACCCGCTCTCCTTCTCCCTCCTTCAGATAGTTCAGATCCGTTCTGTGGCTCATCTCTCTCCCCATCCTACTCCGTCTATATTCAGCCCCCTACAGAGATTCAGTGAAGACATGAGGTAACCAATGCAGTGATGCTCATTTATGGAACACCCTCCCCTTCAACACCAGGGACAACTTAGTGTCCGAGATCAGCAGTTCTGAGATGCTCAAGTTCTGAATACTGCATGAGAGCACAGAAAAGAATTAAGATAGAATATTGTGCTTTTGAATCTGTTCCAGAAATGCAGTAGGATTCCTTAAGCAGCGGCTGCCTAGGAGAGATCTTCAGAAATAAAACAGCATGGGTTTGGGATGCTGTGAGATGTATGGAGTATGAGGACTGGGGTTTCCAGCAGACCTCTGGCTCACTTCTTCCATTTTGAGCTGAAATACCTCTCTCTGTTAGACGGTGACTAAAGTTTAAATAGATGTCTAGGATGAAGGAGAATATCCCAGATGAAAAAAGATTTCTTTTACCTATTTTAGCACAGCGAGGTTAAAGAAAAGGATGACAATGTCTTTTTTTTTTTTTTTTTTTTTTTTAATGATGCCAGTCATTTTAATTTTGTTGGCTATCCAGGAAGAATGTTAATGGGTTTTTTCTCTGAACTTCTACAGTTTTTGCCTTGCTTGCTGGAAGACCAGCTGTAATACTGTCATTATCAAGCCAAGTTTTTGATAGGATATAAGAGGCTTGACTTGGAACTAAGGTGAAGGATGCATTATAAAAAGCTGCTAAAGTTTGCATTATGCCCAGAAGCTTTCTGTTTAAAACCTTCTTTGAAGATATACAGTATATGTGTTTTTCTCTATGTTCTTCTTATACATTGTGATCGCTTTTACAGGGGATAAAGCTGGCAAAGATGAGGAAAATTGGCTGTGCTCTCCTGGTACTCCAAGCTCTTCTGGCACCTTTGGATCTTGTTCGTGGAGCAGAGAAAAATTATCCTGTCCTGAACATTGCAGTGATTCTGGGAAGGACCAAGTATATAACAGAGAGAGATATCAGAGCTCTCTGGACCAGGGAAATGTCAGCAGACCTGACTGTTGATATCAATGTAGTGACCCTTCTTGTGAACCAGACTGACCCTAAGAGCATCATAACACATGTTTGTGACTTGATGTCAGGCACCAAGATCCATGGAGTGGTTTTTGGAGATGACACTGATCAGGAGGCAGTAGCTCAGATTTTGGATTTTATTTCATCTCAGACTTCTATTCCAATTCTTGGAATTCATGGCGGGGCCTCCATGATAATGGCAGATAAGGTAGGAAAATTTATTAGAGCTCTTGCTGTTCTAATGTACTTCATTGTGTTGGTCTCTATCATGAATAATTGCTACAAGTAGTTCAAAAAAGATGCTCTTAGTTGTCTCTCTGTACTTAAAAAAAGAAAAAAAGTGTGCATAATGGTGTCTTTGTTGATGGCTCACCAAATATTCAGAAATATTTTGGGGCTTGTGCCTGAAACTCAACTTTTTTAACACTGTAAAAGCAGTCCTAATGAGTCCTAACTCTCCAGCATATGGAATGATGGCCAGTTAAAAAACTTGGATAGCTAATATGATCAGTAAATGTAAAAACAGCCTCATAATAGTAGGTTCATAAAATGATTTTGAGGATAAGATGTAAAACTATAAGCAGATGTTCTGTGGTGCTTCTAAGAAATAGTAAGCAATAGACCTGAATGTATTTGGGTGCAACAGTAATAGTAGGACAATAAGCCAGGCTTTAGTGATCCACTGCAGTATCTGGATTAAGTAGGCTTGCACACTTGAACCATCTGCATTCCATAGATTTATTGAACTAGATTTTTGCTAACTGGATACATCTATTTTCCTACTGTAGTTCAGGAAAATCCTGTAAGGGGTTGTCTGAAATCTGGACATAATGACAAATGGTTTTGTTGGAAAACATATTTTTAGGTAATCAGTTATGAGACTGGAAGAGCACAAGAGAGTCATGTCTCAAGTTCCTTGACGTTGTAACAGTTTTTAAGAACTCCTTGCTGGCGCTGCAGCATTGATGTTGTGAGGTGATTGCTGCTGTTCCTGGAACAGGCTCTAAGTGCAGGGCTGAGCTCTGCTGGGGACTCTGCCTCGCCTGAAAGTCACAGGAGCTCCCACTGTGGTGTAAGGGAGGAGAGCTCAAAGAGAGAGTGCAGATGTGGGAAGTCACTGGTTTGCCAGCACATGAACATCTTTAATGCTAATTGTAACTTATTTCCCAATATTTCCATACTTTAGGGTTCCTTATTCATGGACTATTATTATTTCTTATGAGTGACTTTTGAATAGTAAAGGGTTCTCTGAACACATCTGAAAAGGAAGTGGTCTCAATATATTATTTTGTAAAGTAAGGAGGAAAAAGAAGCAGGATTAGTTATGATTGAGGAATCAGCCTTGAACTTTGGAAATTTTTTACCTCTGGAAAAGACTTTTTCCCATTGGGATGAGGTCTGTTTTTCTTGGTATTTTGAATGATCTTCCTTTAAAACTTGTCATACAAGGGGAGGACAATAAGTGCTGAATTATAGCAGAGATCCTATAACAATGCCTTTGACATCTTGATTTATACAGGCAGATCATTACAGTCAATGCTGCTATCTTAAATGCAATTGCAGTGACCAAATTACAGAGGCAGATTCATGTGCTTTTAAATTATAGTGCAGATTTACTTGTCTTTTAAAGCTGGTTTTATATGTATTTAGTGCTTCTATCTGATACCTATTTCACTTAACTGTCTCTGGCAGTGTAAGAACACTTGAAGATCCCAGCCAGGGCTAAGTGATGAAACACTGGAAGAAATCCTTTACAGAATCATCTTTGCTCTTGGTAGCAGATGCAGGATGTTACTGATACAGATCTATTTTTACTTTTATATAAGAGCCTCTAGAAAATGAAACAGTCCATTTTTTGTTTTGTCTCAGTAAATTACTACTATTTTCACTGTATGCTAATATTATCATTAGTGTATCACTGTCTTTTATTTCAGGGGTTATCAGAGTTTTATTAGCAAACTTTCCTGCTGAAATTTAGCTTCTAAGATTTCCATTGGGGAAATCAAAATTGTCTTTTGTGTTTTAAAACAATCTAACAGAGCGGTCTTCAGTAGCTTGAGTTGGCTGAAGGAATTGTTTGTTCATGTAACTAATATTGCCCTAATTTTTAAGCTGACCTTTGCAATGTGCAGTGTCTTGCAGCGGGGTTTGGAACATTGCAGTAATGAGACCTGCATGTGTCACTCAATTAACCACCCATTTAGGAATGAATTCCTGGGAGATGAAATTGAAATTCACAGTGCTGTTAGAAAGGTGGGGAGATGAAATCTGAGGGAGAAGGGCTGCATATATGAAATCTTTCAAGTCACTGTCAGGATTTTAGCTGGCACACATAGGTGTTGGCTGACTTGTGAAGATTATTGTAAGTCTCCTGTTTTGTCTCATGCATTGAGATGCCTGGCTATTGCAAAAGGTGCCTGGTCCCACTCCTGCTTGTGGATGTAGTGCTCTGGCACTCTGATAAGGCCATTTCATTTATGTCTTTATCATATGAGTTCTGTGCCAGGTGGTTGTTATGTGATGCTGAACTCAACTACACTGAGGGCACAGGAATGAGAACTCATCTATAATGCTCTGTGCTGCTGAAGACTTCACTGAATGACTGAGAGGAGATAAGCTACCATACTCTCTGTGGCTAATAAATACTATGTCAGTGTGAATCTTGACTGAAGAGCCATATCTGTAAAAAAAAGTTGTTTTATATTTCTAAGGATGAGGTATGGCCACATTTGGAGTTTGCAGTGATTAATGCAGGGCATACAGTGTTTGAAGCACTGAGTCCCTGTCTGAACATCTGGGGTGAGTGGTGTGTTGTCTAGACTGCCTCCTTCGCCAGCCCAGCTCTGCTTCAGTTTGCTCAGAGTTTGCCTGCACCATCTGAGGAGAGATTTTGCATGATTCAGACATGGAAAATAGGCATGTGAAGCCAACCAAACCAGAATGTTTTCTGAACCTCACTGATCTACCTTCACCTGACATCAGCTGTCCAAACCCTACCAACAAACCAAGGGGGCAAGGAGGTGTATGGCACTTACCTGATCCTGACTGTGCTGCAGAGATACCCTTTGGACAGTGCCACATGCTCTGCTCCAGCTGATTTTATCACCTGCTCTTGGCAGGAACCCTCCTGCCAATGAACTGCTCCTTGGCTTTGGTCCCCAGTTCTGTCACGCACTTCAAACATATTCAGATGTGGGATAGTCTACTGAAACAAGATGAGAATTTTCTGGGGCGTCTCTGCCAGCCTGCTGAGCATCAGCATCCCTTGGAGGATGCTGAAGACAGGCTGGCTGTTTATTCATCTTGTATCTCTTGACATTTGAGACATCTCAACACAAACATTACTTAGGAATTGTTTTCTGACTTGAGCATTTAGTTTCAAACATAGTTACCTTTGTTTCACCACTTTCTATGATTATAATGATAGTATTTGTGATACTTTTTGTTTAAAACAGAACATCATGGTTACTTCTGTGTCAATGCTAAAAGACTTGCTTCTTCACATGTGGGAAAAAATATCCCTACGTATTGTAAATACATCCAGGAATATTTATGTCTTTGAACCATACTGCTTTTGCCTATTGCAGACCTAAGTCTTTCTAGAAGTCTTTCTTGAAGGACATAATTTGAAGCATTTTATTGTTGTGGAAGCAGTCACAGTTTTAACATAGTCAAGAAGTGTTAAAGGTGAGGGTAATTTTCCAGAAGGGCTATCACAAAGTGATTAATCTTGAAACAGATCTGGAAATGTTATGCAAAATAACTATCTGCTTTTCCAAAAGGTAAGTACTACATATTATTGCATAATGATCCTGTGAGGGCCCTGGAGGTTAGAAAGGATTGCTGGAGGTTGTCTAACCCAGCCTTAGCTCTGTGATGAGCTATTGAAATCAGATCATCCAGTCAAGGTTTGAATATCTCCCTGGAAGTAGATACCAGAGCCTCTCTGGGCAATCTGTTTCAGTAATTAACCTCTCTCACCATGCAAATATTTTCCTTTTATCTCATTAGAATTTCCCTTGATACCACAGGCTTTTGTTCTTTTGCTGTGAATCTGAGTCCAGCTCTGTATCAGTGCAGTTTTAGGCTGCAATTACAGCGCTCCTTACCTGTCGCTTTCCTGGGGAAAAGGCTCCTTCAGCACTTACTGGCACTTGCAGTCCTTTGGACTTGCTTGGATATATTGGTGTTTTGTTTGGGGAGACCCACAGGTGTCCAGGGGGCTGCAGACAGGGGCTGGTGGTTCCTGCGAGGGCAGCAGTCCCTCCCTGGAGCAGCTGCTGTGCTGCCACTGCCGCAGCCTGGTCCGGCTGTGCCGCCGAAAGGGAGCACTGCTGGCTCATGTTCAGCCCACCCCATGGGCCCCCTGCCCTGCAGCACTGCTGGGATACTTCAGAAAGAAAGCATCTCATTGCTAATAAGTGCTGAGTGAAACTGTACTTTGAAATCTTTCATTCTTTTGCTGGTGATTTTTTAGGTGCTTTAGTGAAATACTGGCAGATGTTTGCATTACTTGTCATTTTTGCCTCATTATAGGTATAGCTGGAATTGCTTTGTTTTAGCTCATTTGAGAGGCAAAAACTGTGCTTCACTTGTGCAAACCAGAGCTCTAAGCAGCTGTGATCAGAGCCCACCCAGAATCTTGGCTCTGGAGCACTGATGCTCTCGGATCTGTACGCGACTTTGTCGATGATCTCAAAGTTCCTCCACACATCCTCCAGCTCCTTGCCAAATGTCTCCATGGTGCAGTGATTCTCTAAAGGACAAAAAGGTTCAAAAGCTTCACTTAAATTTTGTACTATGTGTAAGTGTGCTTCAACTCTTAATGATTTCAAAATTGTTCGATGGATGGCAGGGGTGTGTTGTTATTTGTTTTTTATTGTAGAATCTTTTCTGGAGGTCATACTACATGGAATGTGCTCATTCATTCACATGTCTGCCATATGCATATGAAGATTTCTGTCCAGCCTGTTTTGTTGGCTTGTAAAAGCAGTTCTGTATTTCATGATAAAAAATTGTAAGTTTAAGATTTTCTATAATAGTGATTTCTCATTCCTGCCCTTACTGATGGCTGATGTGTATGGCACGATGTGTCTGAGCATGAGATTCACTTTGGCTTTGTTACTGTAAAAGACTGGAAGATTAAACCATTGGTTAATAAATACTTTAGTGCAAAAATAGCAGTATTCATATAACTGCTGTTTCAGGTCTAGACATAGTAGCTTGCACTACTACATAGTCTGTTGCACACAATATTTCCAGCTTCTGACTCATTTAAAGAAGCAATTGAATTTGATTTTCTTCCCTTGTAGCTGTATGAAGGCCCCTATGGGAAGAATAACCTTCAGATATTCTGATTTTTATTTTGAGCTGCGATAGAAATGTAGCACTGACTTCCTTGCAAATCTGTGTTTACTTGTCCATATCCATGAAAGCCGATCTATATGGACTTTAAAGAAAGTCCTGCACATCCATAAGATTTTTAGACCTAGAATGTAACCTGTGGTAATACCTTTTGCACATACACGCTGTAATCAGTGGTATTAAATGGTTAAAAACGTGCCTGAGGTTTGTCCTGATGAGGGGAATGAAATGCATGGATACAATATTCCCTGTTTTTCCTCCTCAGGAGGGAGTGCTGTGCCAGGGTGAGGTGGTTGGGATAGACCCTGCTGGTTTAGACATTGCTGTTCTGGCATGGCTGGGAGTCTTTGCTGCTTTCAGCTGGGTTTGGAACTCAGAGGAGCATTAAATTAATGATGTGAGTTTGCTTTCTTGCTCTCCTTCTCCTACTCTTTTTTCTAAATGGTTTTCCTAGCAATTTCTGAGGTGATTATGTTATTCCTCATTCTCTTGTGCACGTAAGTTTGTCCCTCTTTATTCAGTGAAGGAAAACATGGATAAATTTCTAGAATACTGCAGCAGTAGACTGGCACTGTCACTCTTATGGAGCTCATGGTAGGGATATTTAATTTAATTTTCCAAAGCAGAAGGAAGGTAGTTTTGAAAACATTAGGAATGTCAATAACTAATGAGCAGGTTGTAGGAAATGGAAGTCTTGAATTTGCTTGATTTTTCATGCAGTTTAGGTGCAGGTAAGTTCCTGATATTTTAGTTTGCTTAAATTTATACTTGCAGCTGAGCTGAAGGTGCAGGGTTGGTTTCTACACACCACTCATTTAGGAGAGAAGAGTGTTTGGCTTCACTTCAGTCTTTTGCAATAAGCTATATATTTTCATCTCAAAGGTACTGTTTTCTTTCTCTTCAGACTGTTCTTACAGTACTTGAAAATAGAAATCCTTAAGTATCTTTGTTTTGAGCAGCAACATCTCAAAACTGCTATCAAGTCCCTGTTGTAGATCACCCATGCAATCTCCAGACTCTTGCCTGCCTATGGGTAATTCCAACACAGCAGACTCCTGGGCTGTGAAAGTAGGACACAGGACCTTCAGCATGGTTTTCTGCTTACAGAAATTCCTGGTGGCATCTTTGGAATTTTTTTCCCCAAGAACATTTCCAAATAAAAAATTTAAAAATTATTCCTTTTAAGCTATAAAATAATTATAGACCATTACAAAATACATAGCAAAGTTCTGGCAATTAGAACATATCCAGAAAATGTACCTGAAAGTATAAAATTATGCAGTGTATAGAGAAAAGGGCTTTGATATAATGTCAAACACATTTTTTGTGTTTCATCTATTAATTATTTTTGAGGCTGCTTAGATTATTTGAATAGACAGTTCATTAGTGTGTTTTGTCACTTATTTGAACTAACAATTTAATTTGAAGAATTTCTTTCTAATTTTTTTGATCTTGCTTGGAAGACTCTGGGATAGATCTGCCTACATGGTGATGGTACAAAGGGCTTTGTATAGATGCACAGAAAAACTTTGCAGGCTGTAGCTTTCTTTTTTTACAAGTCTGTGGTCATTTGGTTTGTGTGTACTCATTCTCTTCCCCTCTTCCCTCCTCCTTCCTCCTCTGCCTCTACTCCTCCCTGGAGCTATGAAGTTGTGTGGATTTTACTGAGGGAGCCCAGCCTGGATTGTCTCCACACCATCTGTCACCATATTGTTTGTTTAAATCCTTGAGAAATTTTCTTCTGTACTTTACTGAAATAAATACATAAAGCTGCAGCAGCATCATTGGCTATTTATATTAGATTTAGACTTAATGTCCTTAGGAAAAAAACCCCTGTGCTTGCAATTGAGGTGCATAAGCTGGAGGCACAGTTTGTAAAAGTGCACGTGGTTGAATTCTCTGAGTGCAGAGCTCCAGTTCTGCGGTGTGTTCATCCCCCAGCCCAGGCCCCTCTGGCTCCTCAAGGGGGACACCTGGCTGGGGCTCCCATGGTCCTGGAGAGACACTGCTGCTCAGGGGTTATGCTCTGGTCTCCCCATTCTTTCAAGGAAAGCGTTTTGTGCCCTTCAGTGGGTGCGGGATGTATCTTCCTCTGTCCTGAGACTTGATATTCTGGGTCAGGGAAAAGGTGGAACTCGCAGGCTCTGTGAAACCAGAACTGGAAATACGATTGGTTAGTTAGAAGGGGAAATGCTTTGGAGAGAAATTGAAGTGTGCAAAAGGAATGTAGTATAAAAGCTGGACAACCAACAGGAAAATGAGTTCTGTGGATGTGCAAATGGGATATTCCAAGTTGCTGATGGAGGTTGGTTGGTGCCCAGCAGCTCTAAGTTTATGATATGCAGTTAACATTGTCTCCTTTCCCTACAGCAATTTTTCCTGTACATTCCATAGGCATGAAGCTTAAGTGACCAAAAAGCCTCAGTATTTGGAGGGAGGAGGAGGTTCCAGGTGTACAAGTTGTCTCTTATTTGGGGAAGAGGAGAATTCCTCTGGAGAAAGGTCTGTCCTATCTGGGACAGCCATGAGGGCTCCTGGGCTGAGGGGTAAATGGGGTTCCTTGATCAACCTTTGTGAATGATTTAAACCTCTTGAAAAAGGAACAGTTTCTAGTCCAAATCTGTGACTAAGATTATATTCACATACTGATTCTTTCAGCTTCACTTGTGGATTAAAGAAATCATTCATAAATGTATATATTTAGATGGTTTGTGTAATCTTTTCTCCTCTTCAACAGCAACAGAGACTAAACTAAAATTAGAAAATCCAGCACCAAGCAAACTTCTAGAGTGTGGCAGCAACTCCATTTGGTTGTACATTGGTCAATCTTGCTTAGGACGATTAACATGTTTTTGGACAGGGGCAAATTCAAAGCAGAGATACATTTCCTTCTCACTGTAACACACTGAGAAACACATTATAGGGCTCTGGATGAGATTTGACTGAAACACTGTAATATTCTACATACAGTTCCAAAACAATCTCCATTTCATTTGTACAGCATTTTTTGCTTCATATTTGGGTGTGATCAGACCTGAGAAAGTGAGGTCTGTTTTTTTTTGTATACATGCAGCTTCTTCTCCCTGCTTCCTCCTGGATTCCCTTGCTGCAGGTGGAGAAGGAAGGGTGAGAGAAAAACAAGTGGTAATCTTGATGCTTTTGATATTTCTCAAGTACATTGATTTGCCTGCTCCTTGGGATGGAGCCTGCCTATGGGTGATGGTGCTTTGGTGTTTCTCTTGGCTGACAGCAGTGCAATTTCCAGCAGGATCACATGCAGCCGTTTTGGTGTAGCCTGGATGAAGCAGATTTTTTTCAGATCAGGACCATATCTTTCAACTTTGTGCTTCCTTGGATTTGGGTTTTGAGCAGGCTCTCTTGGAAAGGTGCTCCATTATCAGACGACTCCTCAGTCACTGTTTTGGGCTTCCTGTCTCCATCATAGCTTTGGGAAAGTAATTTCCTTCCAGGCTTTTAATGAAGATGGGCTGAGCCGTTTCCTTGTCACAAGTTCCTTGCTGCAGCATGACTGAGAGCACCAGTGCTGGTCTTGCTCCATGGCCTTCGCTCAGTGTTTGTGGCTATTTATAACCTGCCTTTTGTGCATGTTGCAGCAAGATATTTCTATAAACATGTTTCATTCAGAGGATTGCTGGGTAGAAAGCTGCTTATCTTCTCCTTTATTCTTTTCCTTTTCTTGACAGAGGTGGTTTGTTTTTAGTGTCCTACCTTTCAGTTCAAGATTTCTGTAACTTTATTGATGGAAAGTTTTGTCTATTTGTGCTGAGCAGTTTGCCTTTTCACGTGATAAAATTAGCAATAGGACTGCTTTGTTTTCACTGCATTGATTTTGTGTCGAGTGGAAACACAGTGTGTATGTAGAACCACTATGAAAGAAGAAAGGGCAGGGATTTTATAGCCACCTTTCTGCTCGACAAAATTTGCAACACAATTAGGTATGACAGAAAATAGAATTAAGGTAATCTGTACTAAGTAACAAGTTGCTTTGAGAAGTTACAGAAACATATAATTACCAGACAAATTGCATGTTATTTTTTTGTGTGTGAGGCTAATTAAGAGTTCTGAGTAAATTGTGTTGGCATAGCCATCAGAGCTGTATGAAGTACCTAATTGGGATGAGATAAGGCTTGTGAATTCATCATAAGAAAACAGATGCCAGAATTATGAGAAGTGTCTGTATTCTAGTCAAGTACCATTTAGGATGGTCTGGTTTATTTTCAGCAGTCACATTATTTTTGTAGGAAACAAGCTAACCCTGTCCTTTATTTTGTTTTGATCTGTTTGCCATCGTCTCCTCTCTGCTTTATCTGCATTTAACTACTGCTATCTGTGAAAAGGCTGACATTTCCTTTTGTAGAAGCTGGGTTCCAGGGAAAGATGTGGATGGCTCAGCTGCTTAGCATGTGAAACTTTAACCTCTGTCCCTTAACAGCAAACTGGTACAGAAGTTGTAAAAATAAATAATTGCTTTCTTCACACACTCAGACTGGATTTTCCTTACCCAGTGTGTTGTCTGCCAACCTCCTTCACCCAAGAGCTGCTTCCAAACACCTTCTTCTCTGATGGAGCCTTCAGCTGCACCCTATCCATTTACTATTCCACTTTATACTTGACTATCATGGTAGTCATGATTTTTTTTTTTCTATTTATTGCCTTAGTTCACTTCTAGCAGAAGCAAATTTGGTAGGAGGGAATACATACCTCTGTGCTTAAAATTCTGTATCCCTGAATTTTAGGAACAGTGTGACTCTTTCAGTGTACACATCTAAAATCATCTTAATTGGAGTAAATAAAATTTCTCTGGGGTCCCAAGAACAAAGTAAAAATTATAAATTTAAGCCAAATCTATTCCTATTTAATAAGCAGGAAATAGAGGAAAGGAGTATAAACTGAACCAGGTGAGCTAGGGCAGTGTTGGTGAGGAACTAAGGTGGTGATAAAACAGAAATAAATTACTGATGGAAGTGACCTTTTGTGAAGAAAACAGTATGAGAAAACCAGAATTACTCAAAATTCTGAACAGTTTCTATCTTTATCTCTTCTATCCTGATCTTGGGATTTTGGGCAGTCCTTTTCAGCCTTAAGTAATTCCTTTTGCATTCACTGTCTGCTTTACATACTTGTACAGGGAGGTGCTTGCTTTTCCTGTTGCAGTGTGGGGAGTCTGGGCTGTAGGTAACCATCTGGAAATTGATGTATTGGAGAGTCTACTTGTATCCATTCTAATGCAATTTAAAATTTCCCTACTACTCTTGTTTTTTTTCCTTTAGTATAACCTCTGAGACAGGGAGTCTATTATAGGCTTTCCTGAAATAAAATTCCCCCCTTTGCACTTGGCTGGCTAATGATGCTGCTCTGTGTAAGCAGTCATTTCTATAAAAATTGAAAGGGTTTTTACTAATTCTCTGTTTTGTAGCAACATAAGTACTTTTCTCTATGCATCTGTGTTCACTCTGTTCAGGTGCTTTGTGGGAGTGCTTACCACCCTGGGCTTTTTAGGACCTGGAGTCTCAAAATACATTCATAATTCCCTTTTATAATTTAATTAAATTCTGAATTTTGCATCTCCCAATCTCCTCTCCTCTGTGGAGAGGACAGACATACAGGAAAAAAAATATGAAAGCAAATTTCTTCACACTGTGTTAGGTGATTGCTAATTTTGCAGTCTTCCCTGTATGTGAATGTGCTGTGCTGTTACTTTAAAAGTACTGCTCTGAGACTCAGGTTCACTGGCACTTAGTACCTAAATTGTTATTATGTTCACTGAACAAAGTTCTGGATCCTGAATGACACAAATCCTGATGTTGTGTAAGTGACTGTGTGGATCATGGGGTTGAAAATGAGCAGAGAGCAGAGCACAGGGAAGAGCCAGACAAGGACAGCCTTGACTCTTTGCAGGGTGAGCTCATTTGTGGAGGGCAAAATACAAGTTACATGATCCCCTCCACACTTTGGGCTGGGTAAAGACAAAAATGATCTTCATAGCCATTTCCAGATATACTTATCCTGTCATTTTTACCAGTCTTAACAACTGCAAAAGTAATGTCGCACCTTTTCTAACCTTTCTGAGGCTTCAGGCTTGCAATCTCTTACATTCCTGCTGTTTTTTACTATCCATCGCTATTTTATAGGATAAGAGTGCCTGAAATATGTCTAGTGATCAGTGAAAAAATGACACTAAATAGGTTACTTAGGACAGATGCAAATAATAAAAGAAATTCATGTTATAATATCCTGAACTGTTGCTCAGTGTCTTCTCACTATATACAGATATTTTTAGATTCCCAATTTCTCATAAAAACACATCACATGATCTCTGAATAAAAATTTAAATGAATGTGCATGAAGTTTATGTGGACCCAGCTGTCACCTGCAGTGTGTGTGTCTTTACAGGTCATTGAAAGCCTTACCAATCTTTAGTGTGCTTGTTCAAATTGTTTTAAGTTATTCTGGTTCCTTCCTGCTATGGGATGACTCCTGGCTTAAGAGAAGCTGGTTTTTGATTTACCATTTTTACAGGTAGAGATCTTAAAATATTCAGGGATTTCAGGCAATAATAAAATGTAACAGTCCACCTCAGCAATCCTTATTCCAGTGTAGGTCTTACTGATTTGTTAAGCTGCAGTAGAGCTCTCAGCGGACACTGCCTGAAAGCAGAGGAAAACTTAAGCTAAAATAACAAACTTTGCTCATTTCCCACACTCTACTGCATTAAGTAGGTTATAGGCACGCAGAACCTTAGTTTTAAATAAGTTATGCATAAAAAAGCTCTCTAAGTCAGCAAAGGCATTTCTAAAAGCTGAGGAGCAAACTGCCACTAGGAAAGGATAGTGTGCAGGTCGTATACAAGTCCACATGGAAAGCAAAAATCCTGCTTGTGGGATCCTGACTTTGGTGTGATTGATTACATTGGGAAGTAAAGGACTAAGAGCAAGTGCAAAGTAAGCAAATGCTTTAAATAATTAGTCTTTTAATGCTTATTTAATTGCTTTTCCTGAAGATTTGAATGCTGCCATGTAAAGAGATGATGAAGGGGTTTTTTCCTTTCTAATGAGGGGCTTAATATGTTCTTTATGTAACAGCCATAAAGATGCATACATAGTCTTGTAATATCTGAGATGGAAAGGCCAAGCACACAATAGACTTAAAGCATTTTCTGCTTAGAAGAGCAATCTCTAGTTAAAGGAATGTTTTGGTTTCTTAAGGGCTGCACTTAGGGTGTTCTCTCCCATGATATACAGGATTGCTGGAGAAATACCCTGTTGACAGGCTAGTTGGTTTTGAGTTAAACCTGATAACTTATTTTAACTTCATTTTGATAGTTAGGTTTCCGCCTTACTGGGTCATTTTGAGGTTTCATTTGCATATTCCACCCAGTTAAAAATTCTGGTATTAAAACAACTTTTCTAATTCAGCTCAGATGGTGGAATATTTTCCTCCTTAACAAGCATTCTAGTTTGTATAAAAAAAAAAAAAAAATTTTCCTTCCCTTAGTTTCTTTTTAAATCAAGTATGTACAGTAAGCTTGGCTCCCTATTGAGCTGGTTTAATCATTTGTTTTTTCCATCTGCAGAGATCCAGTTCCCAAAGTAACTTCAAAGAGTCTTGCCCAAGTAAAAGCTTTCAGCTTTGGAGCAACAATGATTACAGAAATATGCTTATGCAACTGCTCAAAACCTCTGGCTATCCTGACATAGAGAATACAACTGAATATTTCCCTCTATTATTCTGTTACCATAGACCTTAAATATTTGTAACTGAGAGTTTTGCTGCCACTTTGCTTTTGCCTCCCGTGGTGACTGCACAGTGTGATGTGTTACACGAGTGCACAGACATGGCATTTGGAGGCTCAAGGGGATAACTGGTGTTCTGGGTCTTGAAGTGATCTCATATGTAACTCCAACAAGAAAACAACCATAAAATTCAGCCTTGACGTAAATTGTCTTTAGACAAGTCTGAAGACTTACAGCATCAGCAAATGCAGACTATTTGTAATATTTTAGATTTGTGCAGGCTTCAATCAAATGGTGAAGAGGCTTTAAGTGAAATGGCTCCTGGGAGAGTGGTAACCTCCCATTTTTAACCTAATTTTTAAAATTTCCTTTGTTGACATGTGTAAGCTCTCAGTTTGGTGAAAATAAAGTCAATCCCCTGCCCAATACAGGTAGATAGATATGGGAAGTATATTTCATATCTAGTGGATATATCATGCTTTTGAGTGCAGTAAGAAACTTAAAGTAGTTAAAATGGCCAGTGTTTGTGAGAATCTGCTTCACATTAAGGTTAATATAAGTAATTGTCCTTATTTCTGTAGTCTTCCTCACCAGAGACTGTTCCTTATTCGTGACTTTCCAGTCCAGTGATTGTTGTCATCACTTTGGAGAAAAACTGGGTTCCCCCCCCCCTTTTTTTTCCTTTTTTATTTATTTTTTTTTTAATTTTTTTTTTTTTTTTTTGACAAAACTATCTGAAAATCAGTGTCTAGGATTTCCCCCAAATTAATTTCCTGTGGAGAGAAGAGTTATGAGTTTGGTCTCAGTACAATGACTCTTCTGGATTATAATATCTGTCATTGGAAATGCACTGCTTTGGTTTTAACTGAAGCTATTTCAGATCTTAATTTTTGGCTTAATCGAATCCTTAGCACAGGCAAATCTAATTCTGGCATACTATTTCAATTGCACAGACTTTCATTTCTGACTAAGGATTGGAAGGATTAACCCAGATTTTAGCAGTTCTCTCCATGACTGGGTGGATAGGATTAAAATCTGTGCTGCTCACTGTGGCTTTTTATTCTAGTTTTTGATTAGTTATGTCTGTTGACCAGGATGGGAAATTTTCTGAGGTTAAGACTGCAGCTAAAATAAGTATGGTGAATTCACTGGATTGCACTGTATTTTGATTAAAATTACTGCCCAAACATACTTTTCTTGTTAATAGGACCACAATTCATAGTTTAGTATATTCTGGATTAATTTTGTAGTTTGAAGTATTAATATGTATATATACACACATTTATCAGATTTGAGGCTGTAGAAATACATATTTTAGGAAAAAATAATTGGGTAAAATAGGAATGGCATTAACAGGACCCAGCTGTAATATCTTGTTAAGGACTGGATGAATGCAGCAAAAGTTTTTGGGCCAGAAGCTGGAAGGATGTTCATCTATTTAATTTCTATCAATGCAGCTGTTAGAGACAATTTCACTATGCAGGAAACAGAGAAATTTCTGGAATAATGTCTGCAATTAGTCTCCCACCTTCTAAAAAGCCTTGATCCTGTAATGAACTTATAAATTAGTTACTTCGGTGGCCAGGGAATGAAAGTCTCACCTCCAGGAGATGAGGCGAGTTGGTTTTGTTTAATCTGGTAAAAATGGGCCAGGGAGGAGGACATGGTGGCTGGATGCAGGAAGAAGAAAAAGCTGATTAAACAACATAAAATGAGTCAGGCAACTGCAACTCAGGTGGGAAATTGAAAGTGGTGAATGGTATTTAGATGGAAAATGAAGAAGCTCAGGAATGGCTGGTGTTATAATGGAAACTGGTCAATGAAGAAGGATGAGCATGTGCTTTCACTGTGTTCTTTCTAATTCTGTACTCTCCTTTATATTTACAGAAAGCTTGAGATTGAGAAAACCATGCAATACTATAATAACATTGCCTCCAAATCCAGTCAGGCTTATATAAATGTTAGATTTGGTAAAGGTGAAGTGGAAGGAGTAGGATTCTGATGCGCTCCTTATCAGTCAAGGACTGTGCTTGTCAGCCTTGGAAAGAGACTGCCTTGGGATTCTTGTTGGAATATAGTGAACTATGTCTTAAAATTTTTTAAAGTCTCATCTCCTAGAAAAGAACATAGCATTTCCCCAGAAATTAAAAATATCTTTACCTTTTCATGTGAAGCAGGAGAACTTTTCTTTGGGTACTTGTGCCTTTTTGTATTTTGTTTTTTTGTGCCTCAGGCAGCAACAGAAATCTCAGGAGAGACGTGATGAAGGTGTACTCTCCACTTGGAGAAATGATGCTGTTTGCTGCTTGTCACCCTGGTCTGCCAGGGGAAAAGAGAACCCATTAGCAGCCCTGGAGCTGCATGGTTGGAAGGTTGCAGTATCCATAACAGAACCCTTGTGCATTCTGTGGTGCAGTCTCAGCCCAGGCTGGCAGTGATGATGTCTGGATGTCAGGCAGGCTGTGCAATGCTTTATAGGACCTATATTCATGGGCAGTCTGGGTTGCAGTTGCAGCTGGACACCCAAAACAGGTTTTTATGCAAGTGCTGGTTGTTTGTTGCCATTGCATGGTGGTATTTCTGTTTGTAAATAAATGTGTTCTAGAACCAACCGTTTTTGACACTGAAAAATGTCTTGGTCAATATTCAGACTTTCATTTAAAACTTTGTTCCATTGACTAAAATATTTTTTAATTCTTTATTTTGGTCTGGAGAAAGGTTTTCTAGTGATTGCCATGACACTCAGGGGAATGTGCCATGGTCTAATACAGATGTAGTGAATATAGCAAGGTGATGATAATGTGATTATTGGAAGTAATCTGGTCAAGGGAGTGGAAATTCCTATAAAAGTACAATGATATTTTCTTTTCACTACGATTTCAGGTGTCTGTTCACGGAGCTTGCAGAGTTTCCAGCTGTGAAAGGTTCTTCAGAGACAAGACACTTTATCTGGTCTTGTTGAGCAATTGGAAATGAGTGTCACTATCACAGAATTTGATTTTATTATTGAAGAGCTCTTAACAAAGGCTACAGAAAGCAATACTTTTCAAAATCTATAATTTTTGTGCAGAAGGATAGATTCTCAGTAGCTGTGAGAAGCTCTTAGGTGATGATATACAGCAGAACATTAGGAAAGGAAGACAGTAAAACTTTAGTCATGCTGAATTATTTTCTTGCCATTTTCTGTAGCTGTGTTTAAGGAATTGAAATTAAGTCTTTGCAAGAATGGCAAAATCTTTCTTCTGATGCTTTGCTGTGGCTGGAGAGGAATGTGCTAATGGGGAGGATGTGCTAATGAATGCATGTATGTTCTACAACACATGGTTAGAACTGTTTGTATTTTTTTCCTTCAAAAAAGGTTGAACACCAAATTGGATAAAATTCTGTTTCAAAGTGACCAAGCTTATTTCTTCCCTGAAGAAATTCACACTTTTCCCAGACTTCATTAATACTGGAATTCTAATCTCTTTAGCTCTTACAGCTGTTTCATTTTCAGGAACCTTCAGAGGCCAATTATTTTGTTAAAAAAATGCTTATTAATGAAAATATGTTACCATGTAGAAAAAAAAGGCCAACGCAGATGAAAAAAAAAAGTGCTTCAGAAAGTCTAAGGCCCTCCTAGCTGTGCTTTTGGGAGAGCAGAGGAAAAAGAATTGGAATAGCATACTTTGTTTTAATGTTTTGAGTGTTTATGTGATGACCCTTTATTTATTTATTTATTTATTTTTTCCCAGCAGGACTGATGGAAACAGGATACATCTGTTTCCTTGTGCTTGTGTCATGAAACAAGGAGGAATAAGGTGCTGGAAAGAGTTACTGTAGCTTTTTGAGTCCTTTGCCAGGCAGCAGTTTCTTTTTGAAGCACACTCCTTAGCGTCTGAGGTAGCAAAGGCATTTTCACTCAGTATTTCTGCTGCCTCTGTTTACTGATGAGACCACGCAGAGTCATGAAACAAATTTGTGCTGCTAACACAGCCAAAACTCCTGGAACTGCTTCCACATCCACCAACAAAGCCATATGTGGATATGTTCTCCTGCTTCTTTTATTGACTGAGGGTTCAATTTTTGATTTTGAGAGGGCCACCATCTACTTTCAGCTTTATTTTGTCAAGTGGGTTGTGTCGATTCCTCCGATCCCTCCCCTGTGCTGCCACTGTCTCCCAGTTCTAGACATACTTTGCTGGGAAAGCTTTGGAAAAGTATTCTAAGTTTAAGTTGTCTCTTCCATTTCTTTGCTCTTTTGCTGCATCTGATCTAGTCTGACTGGCACACAGGAGCCCTCAGGGCCTCAGATGGGCTGCCTGTGGTTCGCCTCTGCTTTCAAAGTGAGAGTTGGCCTCCTGCCTCAGTTTTGTTGGAAATTCCTTGGAATGGCATCTATGCTTTGTCTGCTGTTTTGGACAGAAAACTTGCAGAATTTGCCCTGTGTTTTTTCCAAAGTGAAGATCAACATGCTGCAAAGAGAGCAAAACATTAAGAAACATCTAGCAAATCAGCAAATGAGCAGTCTGATCTCTTATGTTCAATGGTGCTTTTGAAGAAAGCTCTACTCATTCATAATTGCTAATTTTAGTCCAAGTTAAACATGATCTCAAAATCAGACCCTGATTTTCAAAGTTGGCTGTTCTCATGTAAGCCCATAAGTTTATAAGTAACTATCTGAATGGATATTTTTTGAAAAGTTTTAATCCTTAAAGGACTTAAATACGATACAAGGCAGATAAAATTGTGGAAATAGCTCTTGCTCACGTATGAACAATTGATACATCAGTTGCTTTCTTTGGTGTCATCTTCTATTGAAGTATTTCTTTTCTGCTCTGTCTTTAAGAGGTGATTAATGAGCCTGTAAGTGATAAATTTACTCAAAAAGTGGTGCTGGTGATGTGGAGGCATTTCTGTGACCGGGAGGAATTTGAAAGGTTGCAGGTGTGACTCCTAGAGAAGTGTTATGAAGGTTGTGAAGGTTCCTTCACTCCTCCAGGTATCAGGAGGTCTGAAGTTCAGGCTGGGACTTTGTCCAGGGGATGGTAAATCTGCTTTCCCAGACTTCATCTGTGTTTTGGGAATTACGGCAGTTTTTACTTTATCATTATTTCAGACGTGGATGGTTGAACTGTGCTGCAGTGTTACCTTACTCCATGTACTCTCTGCTCAGACACAGTTTTGGTGCATACTGGTAATATTTTAGGGTTGTGACAGCAGATATTAACAGACACCCAGATTTGGAAGGAGAGACTAGCTAGAGTTATGACAAAATGGAGCAGAGGATGCTGTTACTCAGGCTGTCAGAAAAATTATTTCTGTAAATTACTTGATTTTAGTCTTTTCAGAGGATGAGGGGAAAAGAATAAATGACCCAATATATTCCCACTCTGGCACTTACTAACTTTTCCCATTTTCTCCTAGTCCAGTGACTAGACTGTTATTTACCCTACCAGGTATATGAAAATCTGTATTTTCCTCTGGCATGTTGCCATGCTGATTAAAATCCCACTGATCTTGTTCTCTTTGGAAACTGCGTTGATGAAGTTTGAAGTGATGAACTGTGAACTGTCTTCCACTGCAAAAAGTCTATCAGGTAAATAAATTAGAAATCCCAAATGAGAACAAATGCAGTAATAGGATACTGGGCTTGAATATTAATTTTGTTACCAACTATTCCCAGTAGACTTGTAATCCACTGGCTGTTCAAGTAACCTGATTTATCATGTCTGAATTACCAGTATGGCAATAAGTACCATGAAATAACATGTGGGTAATGAAATACTCTCCTTCTCTAACTTTTATTGGCCTTTCATTGTAAATAATATACCTTTGATTACTGGGAAAGACAAAACAATAAACCAGATAGTGTTTATTTCTCCTTAGCTTAATTCATCATGTACACACTTGCTTGTGCATTGAGAAGAAACCTATAAAACTTATTTTCTCTTCAGGGATACACTTTACTAGGGTAGGTCATTTGAGCTGAGGTATATGCTGAAATGTACTGAAGTGATACCATGGGTGTAGGATGTTTAGGAAGTGCTTGCATGCTCCTCTGTGGAAGAACTCTGGATGTTGCATTATCCACTGCAAGTTAAACTGTAACTGTGCATGTAATTCAGTACAGCAAAAAGCACCTGGAATCTTGAACGATGCTTTTCTTTTTAAAGCATTTATCCCCTTTGTATTTGTAGGAATATTGATCTCTGTGCCACTGGCCTATGAAAGGCTAGAAATAAATCCCATTCCAGATCTCCAGTTATTATCCTTGCATGATACCAGTTTACCAAATTGTTTAGGGGCAGTTATGACATCTTGTGTCACACAAAATAACATTAATCAGAAAATTTTGCATGCAGGTACATAGTCCAACAACAATCACATCCCTAGATCTCGTTCTATTCTTTAGTTTGAGAAGGGTGAGCAGAGCACAGGACAACCACTGTGCAAAACCCAGTGTGAGGAAAGATCACTGTGCTTTGAAATCTGACACAAAGCAAGCAGCCTTGGAAGGAAGCTTAACAAGCTGAAGTTGGCCGGTGCAGCAGTGGATGTGTGTAAAATTGAAAAGCAAACAGAGCTGTTTGTGTGCTGGCCATGCCTTTCAAGGAGAGAAAATTTGTGTTCCATCTGGGAATAATAACAGAGTGTGTTTGTAGAAGAAAGACAAAACTGAGAATTTCTGCTGTGTGCCAATGTGCAAAGTAAGTCCTGCAGGTAGTGTGCTATTGAATTAGATGGTTTTAGCCCAGAAGTATGTATCTTGTTGCCTCTTTTTATTGAATGTATTATTTTTTATTTGCTGTATTATTAATTTTTGAACTTTCTATTTGTTATTAATGATAAATAGCATTAATTTGCCCTATAACATCAAAGTTAAAATGGGAGCATTGGTGAGACCATGGGAAAATATTTGGTTATGGGGGAAAAAATGGATATGTAAGGTATTGTAGAGGGGACAAAAGCACTGACATTTATTATATGCATAAAAGCATTTTCTGGTTATCACATGAATGGTGTTACAATTGCTTTAGAGAAATGTGTTTTATATAGTTCCTACTATGAAATCTATTATTTAATGTAGCTGCATGGTGTATGTAAATGTAACCTAAGCAGCACTTCCTATTTTAAGGATATTTTCTTCTGGTTCATGCTAAAAGGTGAAAACAGACAATGTCTACATAAAAGAACAATCAACAACTACTTACCAAAGAAGTATTTAAATAGGGATCTCAACTGATATCACTCCTGTTTGTGTGCTTGTGGCAGGAAATTTAGGTCTTTACAAAAGACAGTTCTTGTCTGGGATACCCTTGAAGTGGTAGCTACAGTTAACTGTCCCTCTTTTGGAATATAGAATAATTTCTTTCTGAAAAGAAAGCATAACAGTGATTTGTTCAAAGATAACTGATACCTTGCCTTTCCCAAATTGTGAATAATGTCAAGATCCACATCTTGGCATGAACTACTGAGCTATTTTCAGGAAAGTGCAAATAAAAGCTATAATTCCTCCTGGCACATCAGGGGTGTAATGGAGGTGTCTGGCAGCGTTTCAGTAAAACAATTAGGTTTAGTGGAAAGGATTCCCTCTAGGCATGACTGTCAGTCAAAGTATAAATAGAGTGTGAGAACCTACTAGCCAGCCTTGGTTCCTCCTGGACAGCATGTTCCAAGCCAGCCAGCACAGGTGATATGCCATGCTTGTCCCAAGGTTTTTGGATTCACAGCTTGCACACTGACAGGCAAGGTGCTTGAAAATTAGATGTGTAACAGTCTGTGAGATGAGGCAGAACTTCAGATATTTCAGTGTTCAGTTTGTAACAGGGTATGTGGCAAGGGAGGGCACCTGAGATGTGACTAAATTTTGGGAAGAATTCTAGAATGGAACTATTTATTAAAACTAAGTTTTGTAAGGAGATTTGAAACTCCATTTGGCACAGGGACACGGTGACATGATGATTCATTTGCTTTGTATAAGTGGACAATTGTCTTTTCCACCTCCACAGCTCACTGTAGGGAATGTAACCAATGACACAGAAACAGGTACTTGATGCTTCCTTGAAAAGGTGTCCCATGGGACATTACAGCACCTGGCCAGTGGAAATTAAGTTTCAGAGGTTTCATAATAAAGTGTTCTTCTGCAAGCAGAGTGAAATTTGCTTTCTCTAACTTTTATTTCTGGCAATTCAAGTTGGTGAGATGTCAAAAGCACTCGTTACAGTGACATTAATGGTGACAGTTCCTTCAGAGTGATTGCCTTTTTTGAGAGAACACAGGCAGGGCTGGTCCACATGGAGCTTGCCTTGAGGGCACAAGCTGCTGCTTTATACTGCAGATGGATACCTGGAACTTTCTGGAACTTTTGTTGTTTAATTATTTAAAATATGTAACAAAAAAAGGTGAGGATTATTATATTCCTGATTGAAGCAGTGAAACAGGAGAGTCCATCCTTCTCTTATTTTGTATATGGGAGTTGGCTTTTTAGATAAGATGTATAGAACAGGGGATGAAAATGTTGGATTATTATTTTCTTCTTTTTGTGTTAAAGTGACTTTCCTTAAAATACTTCTGCATTTCTTGTTGCAGCATTAGAAATGTTTTCATTTTCCCTGCAAAACGGAGAGCCTCAGGGCTCTGCACTGCACCGGATTCCTCTGCCAAGGCGCATCAAAGTGGGGAAAATTCCAGTATTATTCCCTTGTGGTCAGAGTCCACCTTCATCTCGGACTCCAGTGCTAAGTTTTACTGTAGGTTCTGATAGGGCCCCACCTCCCAGTTACACCATAAGGCTGCACTTACAGAGATGGTTTGGGCAAGGGGTCTCCTCCAATTAACTCCCATTTTACCCATCATTTTACCCTCCTGCTCCCTCCTCCCAGGAGCTCCAGTGACAGCTCTTGCTGGTGGAGATCTCCTGCAGCAACATCTCCCAAATTCAAGCTGATCTTCGTGACTATGTGAATAATTGGTTAAAGCTGCAAGGTCCCAAATCCAGAATAGAACATGCTGTTTCATTCCAGGCAGTTACCCGTGGATTGTGGAATATTTAGCTGATGGCTTGAAGACAGATTTTGTAAAAAAGCTCTTGCATCCTTTAGCTCTCTGCTGGAGATTACTGGGCGAGATTGCTTTAAGCATGTTGTATTCAAGCGTTTTACGTAATGGGGAGTAGAGGGAAGGCACGCAAGCATCAGGAAAGTAACTTTGGTTGTAGCTTTTCCTGGTTCCTATGTCTTAAGGATTTCAAATTTTCTTTTTTTATTTCAGGAACTGATTTTGGAGAAATGTGTTTGTGGTATATGGGACAATTCCTCTGGGCTGTTTATTTTTTCTGTGTGTTAAGATATGTAAATGAATCTTTCTTTTGCCATATGCATCTACCCTGAAGATTAGCCAGACTTAGTGAGACTGTTCTGTGGCAGGTGTAGGGCTTAATTTTTAATGTGAATTAAGAGCTTAGGTAAAAGTAATTTTAGTTTTTCTTTCCACTAGTCCACGCTATAAATTTTCCTATCTGTGTTGTGTGTTATCCAGCCTGCTTTCTCCACTGTTACCTGTTTCCAAATTTGGTTAAATGCTGCTATAAAGCAAAGAGGTTATGTGCAGTCAAGGCTGGTTTCTATAAAATATGTGAGTTCCCTTTCAGACATTCAAGGATTTGGACAGTGTATCAAGATGTGCTAATGTTTGCCTTCAAGTGGAGAGTGTGGATTTCTGCAAAAAATAACTCATGCTTTAGTTCAGATGAAATACTTTCTATTTAAAAAGCATTCTTCCTTTGTCATGTTTAACATGCATCCTCTGTACTTAAAAAATTGAAATAGAAATTGAGGGTGTGGAAGAAGAACATCAAGAAGAACTAAACACGGTGGAGCAATTATAGATTTATTTTAAAAGAGAGGTTTTAAAATTGAAAATCAATGGTACTTTACACTCAATGACAAAACTTAATGCCTTACCTCATATAAACTATTTTTGTAGGAATAAATCCCATTTATTTGATGTTTTTAATAACTTTGGTTTCTTTTATGCTATAATTAATGTTCATGCATAGCTGCACCACTGAAGAGATAAGTGAAACTGGAGGCTCCAGTAGTCATTTGGGAGATGACTTAAGCTGTGGGATAACATAATGGTTGGGTATATTTCCTAGAATGATCTGTAGTGGTTGGAAGCTACAATTTAGAAATGAGACCTGCACTTCCTAATGATTCCTCTGAGAGGAGAAATTTTGATTATCCGATCTTCTGAATATTCAGGCAGATGTGTTATATTTTGTGTCTGCTTGAATTATAATTATTTAAGGATGACTGTTGGTAGGTGTGACACTAACCATAAAACTTCTTACAAAAATTGAAATCTGGGACTTGGCTTCAGTATTTTGCAGGAGATGAATTTTTTGTGCAAAGGAGTTCTTTTTTTGCATCCTTTTCTGTGTTGAAGGTGAACAAAACGAATCCCCTGGTTTGCTACACTGAGGGCCCAATTTAGAGCTAATTCTTTTGCAGACTGCTCAGATGTGTCAGAGGAGTGCTGTGCCTGTGGCTCCTGCTTCTAAAGACCACGACTTAGTAGCCATCATTTCTCTGCTGCAGCATCGCTTGCTGCCTGTGTGAGGCTTCCAGCTGCAGGCTTCAGAGACTGTCAGAACTGCTTGTCTCATGCAAAAACTAAAGTACTCTCCAGCAGGATCATCTGAATCAGTCTGTCTCTCTCAAGTTGTTCCTACTACAGCTGTGACAGAACCATGGGTTGTTGGTTCTGTGCAGCTGATCCAGTATCTGGGTCTCATCCATGAGTTTAAATAAGACCAGAATGGAAGTGTCCAGGTGTGGGACCAGTACTGGTACTGGGCACAGGCACCAGTTTTTCATGTTGGAGTCCCCATGGTAGCAGCCCTGGGGTGTGTGTTGGGGCAGGAACTCAGTCTCTGTCACGGTGCAGTTACAAGGGAAACTCTTGTTGATCTGTTTGTACCAAATCTTGAGGGTCTCCTGGTTGTTTCTAAAACTCTGTGATTCATAACTTCATCAGATCCATACCCCCGGGAATTCTCTTGTGTGGGAGTGTGCAGAATAACCTTGGGAGGAATTGCAAAGGTTTTTCATTTTGGTGTGTTCAGAGGAATGCAATAAGAAAAAAAGGACTTGTAATTGTGATGATAATTATGACTGCTGGTTTTCTTCAGAATTTAGCACCAGTAAAGTGCATCTCATATAGGGCAAGTTATGAGTTGTGAAATGACAATGCAGCTTTGGTTGTTCTAGGTCAGCATTGATGTGCATTGGATTTCAGGATCTATGAATGTCAGTCTGCCACATCATTTATATTTGGGTTTATTTTTAGTTTTTCTAGTTGAGTAAACTTCAAGTTTGAGGAGGTGCTATAGACTTCAAATGCCCAGGAGACAGAATTTCAGCAGTTGCAATCTTGTGCCTCACTAAAGAAGTAAATCTTCCTTGGCAGAGTGTCGTGACTGTATCAAATGCTTCTGCTCAGAATTTGTTGCTGATGAATGTTCTTTTGTCCTAAGATCACGAAGGCTGTTCTTGCAGAATATTACAACTTGCTTCTTGGTGCAGGCTACGTGTGGACATCCCACTGGCAGAGTAAGATTGTTCCTGAATGATGCCTGAGTGCAGGGTTTTGTTCAGAAGGGGTTAACTCACTCACTCAGCATCCCTAAATGCTCAGTTACTGAGATGCTTGCCAGATGAGGGCCCCCCCCCCCCCCCCCCCCCCCCTACCCCCCCCCCCCCCCCCCCCCCCCCCCCCCCCCCCCACCCCCCCCCCCCCCCCCCCCCCCCCACCCCCCCCTCCCCCCCCCCCCCCCCCCCCCCCCCCCCCCCCCCCCCCCCCCCCCCCCCCCCCCCTCCCCCCCCCCCCCCCCCCCCCCCCCCCCCCCCCCCCCCCCCCCCCCACCCCCCCCCCCCATCCCTAAATGCTCAGTTACTGAGATGCTTGCCAGATGAGGTCGTGGATCTAAACAGTAAAAAAACAAACCCAAGAGGTCAAATGTGTCCATGTCAATATATATCACAAGTACCATGGATCCAAGCTGGATTTCCTATCCATAAGCCTATCAAACCTGGGACATACCTGGCTCTCCAGTATTATATCCATTCTGCACATGCTTGGTTGCACAATCCCTGCTTAAAAACTTCCTGGAAACCTTGCAGGGGGCATGACATTTTACTTTGTGAAGGTGGGAGACAAGACAACTGGAAGAGCTGTGGGGGTTTTGGATTGGGTTTATTCTATGAAGCTGTTTTGGTGTGTGTGACTGCTTGCCTGGGGCGGCCCTGCTGTTTCAATTCTCTGCTGAGGTAGAAGCCAGCTCAGGAATGCTCTGTGTGAGCTGCAGTGAACCTCCCTGGACACTGGCACTGGGAGAGGGAGGAGAAAGCCCCATTGGAAAGTTTTTGGGAAGGTTTTGGGAGACTGGGAAATGAAGAAATGAAGGAATGTCTGCCACTGGTTGGGACTGAGACTTTTTTGGAGTGGGGTAGAGACCAGAGATGTTGCTGGCCATGAAAGGATTGCTGTCTGAGGCAGGTCAAATAGTGGAGTTATATGTACATCTATGATGAAGGGAATGAGATGAGGAAGGAGAAGAGAGATGAAATTGTTTGGCTTTTTAAAAAAAAATAATTCCTGGACTTAGGAGCAAATGCTTTTCTTCAGTCAGATCCACTGCAGTTCATGCCTAGAGTAGTTTTTTTCCCCCAGCTCATCTGTAGTTCTCCTCAGTGCACCTTTCCCCGTGAGAGGAGGGAGAGCAGCTTGCTGCTGCGGGAGGAGAGCATCTGTGAATAACTTCTAGTCATGTTCCATTCTGAAAAATCAATACAGCTGGGAGATTTCAATCCGAGGCAGTATGCTTGTTTTCATCTGCAGCTCACATGAAACCTAAAATTTATGTGCATATTTCTCACAGAAGCTCCCATCTGTTACCTTAAAGCATGTTTTCATATGTATAAATAAGCTTAATTTGCAGTTGAGAGAACATAAAAAATTACCTATAGGCTCTGTAGGCATCTCAGTGGTTGCCTTCTGCAGAAATATAGTGAAATAAAGACTGTCCAAGAGTCAGTATTAATGATACAGTAACTCTTGTGATGAAGGATCAACCTAGGTTGAGATTTAATTTTGCAGTTTAAATTAAGAAAGGAATTTTTAAGGCCATTTTAGTAACTCTTGCTTTTGCTGAGAATTTGGAACTAGTGCAAACTTATCTTCCTTGTCTAGGATCTTAGCTCTTAAACTTTCTACCCCACAAATACATATTCCACAAATACTACATTCCTGCTTTTCATGTGTAATTTACATTGCAGGTGAAGAAGGTCCATAGCTTGAAAGCTATGACTGTGCAATTTCTCATGAGATCTTCAAGTTTTACAGACTCTGCAGTTTCCTAAAAGATCCTCACAGTGTTCCTGTGTTAAATACTTTTGACCAATAACCAGAGACCTGTAACATTCAACTGGAGTGCAGGAAAGTGAACTGGGAACTAATTCTTATTTGTATTTCAGAAATAGGCATCAACTCCAGGCTGGGGGCAGAGATGGGTGGACCTGTAGAACACTCTCAGTGCCAACCTACATTGTGTAACCCTCTTGATTAGGAAGCTGGAGCCTTCCTGGAGAGAAAGTCTTGAGTGGTAGATTGAAGGCCTTGTCTAGGATGAAGTAGGAACTTGATCCTGGTAGGAGAAAGCATGTCTAATTCTAGGAATTTCCCCTGAGCTGAAGAAACAGCAAGAGAAAGGAAAAGCTATCTAACTGCAGAAATAGCACAGTGGAACACTTAGAGGAACGTTACTGATTGAAACCTATCACTGAAGGGTTTTGCAGTAATAATCCTCAAAGCCCGTTCTGTTCCATTTGCATGGCTCAAAAACATCTTGTCTATAAAAAAATCCCTGTTTCTATCTGTTATTTAACAACAGCAGGTAGTATTTTCTCTAGTGATGCCCCAGAAAAGAAGAGGCTGTGCTTTGCTCACTGCTCTGACTGGGGCTGTGCTAGGCAAGCCTCTAACTGTGCTCGGCAGCATCCCAAATGCTGCAGTGCCAACACCTGCACCTGGCTGAGCTAGAAACTAGTTCATTTTGAAAACTTACTGGGATTGAGAAACAGTGGCCCATTTTGCATGAGAGAGCAAGTAATGAATGTTAATGTGCAGTGAATTTGTCAAAAAGCATTAATAGGAAAAGAGTGTGTGTTGGGAAGCAATTAAACCTGACCTGATGGAGGAAGCTCACTGTACTGTGAGATTACCTGCCAAAGATGCTTAGACAAACAAAATGTGCATTGTAAGGAGACATTTCATGTCTTAGCTGTGACCTTAAGTGATATTTTACAGGGGTATTTATTGATAAAACTCATGTATTTGTGAAAGTTATTCCTGACTCTGCAAGCTTCAAGAACTAATAGAGGACCAACACAAATCAGGCTGAAAATATCTTTTTCAAATATATCACTGAATTGGTGGGGTCCTGTTATATAATGAGTGATCTAGATTAAAGTTGCTGACATTCAAATAAAGACACCCAGTGAGAAAATCCCAGCAGTTCTCTCACTGGTTCTTCTCACACTTCTAGGATGTATTTTACACTTTCTTCAACAGATGAGATTGAGCTCTCTCTTAGTGCTTTCTTTACTCTATAAAAAAGTGTGAAGCAGCCTTCTGCAGAGAAGTAGGCTAGAGTCACTAGAGGTTCTCTGACACATTCTCAATCTTCTCAATTTTCGTGACTCTACAACAAGAATGCCCAAGGCCTATTTTCATAAACACAAGCATTGTAATTTTAATTTAAGTAATGGTTACTCATAGGTGAAATACATGAGCAACTTTATATTGGTGTTGGCTAAACATCCATCAGAATTGCCACCTGGTCCTGTCCAGTTTGTCATTCTAGGCAGGAAAAAACCCTGAAGATTGCTGATTTTGAGGCTGCTACAACAGCTCTGGAGCCCAGAGTGATTCTGGTGATTTTTTTCCTTAAACTCTTTGTAGGATTCTGCAGTATAAACTGGATATTAGATGATGGCAAAATGATCAGGGATGAAAAGCCTATCCATTATCTCAAGAAACATTTAAAGCTAATTTTAATTCCATTCTTCTGGGGACAACTATCTGGATAGGAAATAATTTAGATCAGATATAATTTTTTATTGAGTTCCTTGAAATACTTCTCTTTTTCTCTCAACTTCTGTGTAAAAATAGACAGGAAAGTAAGCCAAGTAATTTTTATATGAATCCAATTCCTTATGTTTGAGCTTTCAGTGCAAAATATCAGCATGATCCTTTGAAGAGAGTGTTGGGCCACTGTGCTTGTGCAATGCCTGAGGAAAAGGAGTTGCTGACAGACTCTTATCTTTATAGCAAAGGAGCTTATGAAAGTTTACATTGGAAATTAGTTTAGATCTTGCCTGTAAATAGAAACTGTATTTTTCAAACAAAATTTTGTTTGCTTCTGCCCTTTGCTCTCTACTTTTGAATAAGACATGAGTCGAGCATTAATCCACTTCTGCTTCTGAGTTATGAAGAGAAAAGAATGAGGGGGTAATTTGAGTGATCCAAGGAAAATGATTTACCTTTCTATTAGGTCTGCTGCTAAAGGTAGTTTATTGTATTAGATCACCTCAGCTGGTGCACATAAAGTTCTAATTCCTGTCTACAAACCTCACCAGTGATGCTTAACTGCATCCATAGAACATGGCTTAATCAGCTCAGTAAATACTGCAGCCAGTCTGAAATTTGCTGGATCCTGTGTATTTAGATACAAACACATTTGAGAATGTGATGAATGAATCTCACTTGTCCAGTTTTGTTCTCCAGAACCTGGCTGTATCCAGAGAAACAGAATTCCCAGTGTTTGGATGTTGATAATACCAGCCATTTTCCTGATAAATCCTGTATGAAGAAAAGATCTTTTCATGCTTCTTGGAAGCCTTTGTTTTCCTTCTGTCTTGCCAGGCATATTTACAATCTCTTCTAGTCTTCATCCCCTAGACTGGATTCATATTTGCCAATTCACATATCTGCACTGTGAAGGAAAGAGATCTTGAAATGAAGTAAGCTTCAGTACTATGAATTTAAGGTCTAACTAATATTTAAAGTTCCTTTATTATTTTTCTTGTGCTTAAATTAAGAATTCATGTGCCCTGAACAGCTATTGAAGAGATGAAGGCCATTCAATGAACCTAAGTCAGACTTGGTGCAATGTCTGTGTAGGATATGTAACCACTTAAACTAGATGTTGAAAATGGTGATCTCATTATCTTTCTTTCCTGACCCATTTCATTCAATAAGGTACATATCATTTCTACTTTGTATTGTGAGTTAAATTTTTAATTCTGTAACTGCATTTAAATGCAAACCATTTCTTTTCAAATTTGAGTCCTTAAATGATGTTTTTCCAATTCAAATATCATGGTAAAATACATTCCCCCAGAGGCTTGGTACAGTGTGAAAATGTGCGAATAATGGATACATGTGCAGTGTACATCTTCCTACCAGATGGTACTGCTCAAATATATAGTGTGTTGCATAATTGCTTTAGAAGAGGCTGAATGAATTTGCTTAATTTTAAAATTTCTTTTGTAAATGTTGAAGGATTTTTCCTGCAATGTGTGATGCTAGTTCATTGCCAGTTTTGCCACAGCACTGATCTAGAGCACAGACACCTGAGTTAAAAGAAGATACAGCATCCTATCTGTTACCAGTTGGAGGGCAAACCAGTTTTGGTTTTTAAAGACCAAGTTTAGCTATTGATTCTGTCATGTCAGTAAAAAAAGACTTTTTACCTTTGGATCTACAATTCACATCAGCCAATACATTGGTACTAGGAATGATTTTGGTTGATTATTATAAGAAAGCTTGGAAAACTTCTTTTCCTTACTGCTCCCCTCAGATTTATGTTAGGACATTTACTGAATGTCCAAGCTGTGGTCTTGCACATCAGTAGTTGTTAGAGTACAGAATTTAGCTACTTGCAGTGTGTATATTCCCCCTAGTGAGTCAGAAATTACTGTGGAAGCTGAGTGATGTTAGTGTTGTCTCAGGATGCTATCTTAATGGAACATACACTCCTTCAAATGTGCTTAACAAATATAGAAAAATTCTCATGTTGCTTAACATTGTGTAAATGCAAAGAAAACCAGTAAAGCTGTCTGGGAGAAAATGCTTGCAGAAGTGTGCTGGGTGAGTCACTTTGTACAAGCAGATGTCTTAACTGCTTAAAATGAAGACCATTTGTAAAACATGTACTTTGGGATGAATTATCAGGCTTCTGTCATTCTTGACCTTGGACAGAGTTCTGTAGATCACTAACAATCCATTTGCAAATACAATCTGTGCATGATTTCAGCTTAAGAGTATTTTATGTTGGAGGAGGAAGGAAGCAAACCTGAAATACCTGGTAAAATCCAAAGCTTTGTTTTGATTTTCTGTGAAGCTCTATCTGCTGTTTGCTAATGGAGTAGAATGGAATAAGATCTTGTTTTATTGCCTGTTTCTGCCCAGCATTTAATTCACTTTTGGTTTTGATAAGAACACGTGGATCCTTGTAAGTCTATGGGATCTCATGGGATTCATCCAAGAGTACTCAAGGAGCTGGCTGAGGCCTCAATGGCTTTTGAAAGGTCTCAGGAATCTGGAGAGGTACCAGTTTACTAGGAGCTGCCTAATGGCCAGATGTTCAAAAAGGGCCAGAGGGATGGTCCTGGCTTGATGATCTCGCTTCGATGCCTGGTAAAATTACAGAGATGATCGTTCTGGGTATTATTGACAAATATCTGAAAGACAGCACAGTCATTTGTCACAGTGAGCACGGGTTCATGAGGGGAAGTCCTGCATGACCGATTTCATTTCCTTCTCTAACGAGGTAACTCACCTAGTTGCTCAAGGGAAGGCAGTTGATGTAATCTTTCTGGGTTTCTGGAAAGCTTCGATACTGTCTCTCACAGAATCCTTCTGGACAAGATGTCCACAGCTGGAAAAACACATCATGTGATGGCTGAGCAACTTGAAACGGCTCAAGTTGAGTCAAGTTGAGGAAAAGGTTCTTCCCCCAGAGGGTGGCCGGGTGCTGAACAGGCTCCCCAGGGCGATGGTCACAGCACCAAGGCTGCCAGAATTCTACAAGTGTTTGGATAAAACTCTCAGGGTGTAACATTTGGGCTGCCCTGTGCAGGGCCAAGAGCTGGACTTGATGATCCTTGTCGGTCCCTTCTAACTCAGCATATTTTATGATTCTAGTATAAGAACCTTCTCAAGCATATTGAGATACTGTTTTTAGATGAAAGCTCTCTGCCTTTTGTTTGTGTTTCAGGTTATTGTGCAAAGTTTTTATTTTTTCAGACTTATGTCTTCCTCTTATTGAATTTGTAATTCATTTTTGTTTTGCTTTTCTGTAAGTTCTACTATCACTGCCACCACTTGTCTGAAACTAAGAACTCAGATGATCTATTTAAAATGCAAATAGAAAATTCTATTATTTGAGTGTTATTAAATGATGCTCATATGGTTTGAAATCTTAAGTATAACAGCCCAGAATAGTGTAAGACTAGTTGTCCTGTAATGTTGGTTGCTACTGGATATTCAGAGAAGCTGACAGCATCTTTGTAGTTTTTCTCTTCAGACGAGAAAGAAATGTTTTGGTTGGTTTAGAAAACCTTTGCAGTGTGGCCATACACTCACGGTCAATATAACCTTGTTTCCAAGTGGGCTGTGACTCACAGTGAAAGAACCTCTTTGCAAAGTTAGCTCTTTACATTTTAATACTTAACACCACATTTTCTTTCCTGTTCCAAAACTCCACTTGGCTTCCATCTCAAGAACTGCATAACAAAATTCCTCTCATAAACTGTGCAAATACTTCAATAAATACTGCTTGATGCACACAATATTTCATTGAAAAGGATGATGTGTGATATGCTCTTTATTTTCCTGGTTAGAACCCTGTCACTGTTTTTGAAGCTGTTCAGGGCTGTCTCCTACAGTGACTCCATAGGCAGCACTCCTAATTCCAGTGTGGAAATGTTCCTCTCTCATCCCCTGCACACAGCAGACACGAGTGTCTCTGTCAGCCTTTGCTTTGCTCGGCTAAACCCAACAGTGTGGGGGCTTCTTGCTGTGCCCTGTTCTTCCTGTAACCTCTCTCTGTGCTTGTACAGTTTCAAGAATCTTTCCTGAGTCTGGGTGGCAAGAACTGTGCAAAGCAGGGTTCCAGCTGTGTGTTCGTGGGTGCTTTGCCCACCAGCACTGTATCACATTTCTGCAGCTGAGCTGCAGATATGACCGATGCATCCTGGGATGAACTTCTCACATCACATAATGATCAGTGATTTCATTTAATTCATGCCAGGTTATACATCTTGGGAGTGAAATAGCACACTGGTTCAGTGATATGTGAGGTATCTTAATATTATTGACCTTGTCTACCAATACACAATATTTATTTCTGCAATAAATGTTTACCAAGAACAGCTTTTATATGACTTAAAAAGCATAATTTTTCAAGGTTAGATGGTGTTAAATCCACATTTATCTTCTGAATTCAGCACATGACCCAGGAAAACACTCACTGTCAGAGGCAGTGGATTCTTTTATGTGCTGGGAGCAAAGTGGGAGCCTGGTTCTGCTTCAGATTGTCCTCCTTTTCTTCTATATTTACAATGTTGTTCACATCCTTAATTTGATAAACCCAACAAAACAGCTTTCAGTGCATTTTGAGTGATATCCAGAAGACTGAATAAAGAAAGCCTTAGGTTGAGACAGCCTGTTTACCCCAATTAAAATACTGTAAATTCACAGTACCTACATGGTTCTAGCTGAACAGCTAGAATAAGATGATGGTTTAAAAGCACTAAATGTAAAACAATCAGTTTCATTTAGAACAATGAAAGTTTGCCTGTTTCTTTTTATAACTTCTCAGAAGTTTCTGGGACATACTCTTTTCCATAGGGTTGGTAGGTTTGTGCAGGGGGAAATTGTCAGGGCTATAAAATTAGCAGGATTGTTGTCTGTCCTCTCTTTTCTACATGATGAGATGTAAGTTCACATTATTAAATCCAAGATAGTTAAGACGTATCAAAAAGAGGTGACTGCTTTTTTCATTAGAGAAACAACAAACTATTTTTAAAGCCATTGAAAACTTATTTGGACTTTATCAGTTTTAATTTGTTAAAAGGGAATCAAGGTGACCTCTTTGGTTCTAAAATGTTGACACAAAAATACTACTGAAAGGGACGAAATATGAATTACATTAAAAGCACAGTAGTGACAGCAGCCACCACCTTGCTGCAACTAACTGTATGGATTTTTAGTATAATAATTTATTTTGTAAGATTTCCTAGAGAAATCTTGAAATGTAAAAAACCAAACCAAAACAAAAATCTCTAGGACCATGTAAAGGTTGCAAGAAAGAAATAATAATAAAAAAATTAAATAACTGCTTTAATAAACTAATGTTCACATTCTGGCCCAGACAAGGTCTGTCAAATTAAACACTCATTAACGCCAAATTAACCCTTATTTTAAGCGGTATCTCTTTTGGTAAAACTCTGTTATTGGTGGCCAAAATGCTACTAATGACTGTTTACTGAGAATCTA
>NW_026709059.1:22500-51090 GCF_030490865.1 Poecile atricapillus | reverse complement strand
AAAAAATCTCTCAGACTCAGGGTTCAGTGTGCCGTTGATGTGGAGAAACTGGAGCTGACTCTGCAGGAGCTGGTTTCATTTCAGGAGTGCAGGCATGGCCAGGCTGAGCACACAGGATGTTCTTGACTGCTTGCTGGGTGCCAGCTGGGGGATTTTCCCACTCCACACTGATCAGCAACACTGCCCTATTCCTGCTGCACCCTTGCAGTGTGTTCTTCTGACCAAATTTTACATTTGTCTTGCATTATATGTGAGTTTGAGTTACCCAGGTTATCCTACCCCTTCAGAGTCTGAGAGTGCATAATGAAGACCTGATGGTTGCCTGCTGTTTTTTCTTTTTATATACCAATTTGCTATGAAACTGTATTAAAAGTAGAAATGAAATAAAAAATGTTGATTTCAAAGTTATAACTCACATGTGACTTTAAAATTAGGCTTACTGCTGTGTTTTAGTGATAGGATTCATTATCTCTTCTAGATTCAAAAAGATATTCCTACTACCATCTTCTTATGCATTTTATTTGCCTTAGACTTTTGGAACATGGTGAATTTAAAGCATTCCTGCAGTGTAGTTCTTCTGCCCAAAATTAATGACTGTCCACTCCAGAACTTTGTGTGGAGTAGATGCACTCTGCAATAAATAGGAAGTATTGTGAGATTTAAATTTTGTATGGTTTTATTCACCTCTTTTTCACAATAAGTCCCATTTTGTGATATTTCCATATCTCCATTCAGAATTGAAAACTTCTCTTCAGTTATTTTCAATGCTTCACCATAGCATGCAGTGTATTCTGGAGTGCCAATTGTACACATATGTTCACATATGTAATTTTTGGCTGTGAACTATTTTTAAGACTAACAGAAGGTATCATTGGCACTGTCAGACCAATTAATTCTCAACCACAAAATCCAGTCTGTGTGTTGTGAGTTGGAATTCTATTTATAGACTAAAATAGACACAGTCATTTGGGAGTAGTCTAATGGAAATCTACTTATGAGAAGTACTTATATTGCTGTTGAATGAAACTGTGTATTTTACTAATAATATATAGGTTTTGAACTATCTTTTTGCTAAGGCAAACATTTCAAATGCTTAGCATGGCCATTTATGTTTGAGTTATAATCCAGCATCTAAGATCTAACCAAGTTCATGTAAAAAGCTTTGCATTTTTTTATTACTTTCATGATGGAAAGTGTTTCAAAACACTGCACAGGATGACTTTACCTTTGGAATCTTTCATACTCTTTCTGTGAAATGTCTATAATTGAATTCTTGGTCAATCAAAGGCATGATGTCTATAATCATATGATGCCATTTGTTTCATCAATATCATCAACTGCCTCACAGAGAAATATGAAAGTGTAATATTACAATCAGTGAAATCATGTGAAGTACGCATCTGAAAGGTTAAAATCTACATTCTCATTATTTCTGGGGAGTAGGTGAGCAAGAAAAAAAAAGAGGGATCATTTTGAAAAGTAATCTTTTCCTCTGGCCTTTAGTTCCACACAATATGCTAAAATGATAGCAGCTTTTGAAATACCAAGCACATTTTTCTTTGAAAGATTTCCAACTTTTTCATCTAATATGTAATATCAAGCTTGTGTTGAAATGGAAATGAGCTGGTATCAGTATTTTTGCTTATTAGTCCACCTGTACTTCAACCCACCTGCATATGTCCCTCTGGACTTGGCTATAATGTGCAAGCTGGTCTTTTTGTTCCAAAGCCAGGGCGTTTTCTTATTAATATATGTAACTGTTCTGGTGATATATTCCCAAAGGCTTTGAAAAGCCTTCCCCTGTGTCTTTGAGCCAAATGGAAAATGTAATACTTCCAGAAAAATTTTAAAAGCTTTGATGTTGCTAATAGCACCATAGGTAGGATTTGTTTTTGAAGCATATGGCAATAAAGATAAGTAGGTGTTTCCTATTTAAATCTTCAGTTTTCAGGATTCCTCATTAACAGCATACAACCACAAGTAAAGTTTCTGCCCTTATAATTCCCTGTTTGTCTTCGATTTCCTAGATGCTTCCATTGGGATCTTTAGCAAATTACTATATATAAAATGGACAATAGAGTGAATGTACAGATAGTTCTGAGAGCACTTCTGTAGTAATTCTCACTCATACAGCTCCTCAGATTTTACACTTCTGACTCTGCTTCACAGCAGAACATGCTCTGCTCATTTTTCCCATGCTACTTTAGGCTGTTGAAGTTGTGACCTATTTTCACACTTGTTTCAAGCAGCTTTAGTATAAATAATAAGTTCACTTTAACTGTGTGTTCACAAAGATTGTCTCTTGCTGAGTAGCACTGAGTTGTTGAATCATCATCCTTCTCAGGCACAACCAGCTGCCTTTCATCTATGCCCGTTTGTTTAATCTGCCTTTTCTCTTCCATCCCTGTTTACAGTCTGTCAGCATTAGTGACTCCTCTTCTAGCTTCAGCCTTTCCATTCCCCTGTGTTGTTGGTAAATTTTTTTTTGCTATGTTTTATACCTTCCTGTGCTCTTCCCTCCCATTAAGATCAATTTCCAAGCACTGTCCTCAACAGTCCCCATCCAGCATGAGTATTTGCAGCTTCTTCTGTTGCCTGTATATGTCTCTTGTAAGATGGGAAATTAGATGCAATTAAAATTCACATGAGCCAAGTGCTACATTTGATCATTATGCAGCTGCTTCAGACAAGACCAAACAGGCTAATTTTACTGTACACAAGATGTACTTGAGAGATCTAGGCATCCATCTCGAGTAATACCTCATCCTTTAGAAGCACCAAAATGCAGAAGCAGCTACGAGCCTGTAAAATTTGCCCAAAACACATAGAAAGCAAGAGTGAAGCTCTCTGTCTCAGTGATTATGTAGTGAGGGTTGCACTGTGTTCTTACTGATCATCTTCACTCTTAGAACACTTCCCTAGCAGACCGGTGAGCTCCACACCATGAAGATGTCACCAGAAGTGTACAGAACATGGCCAAGCTTATAGGAATAGGAGAAACAGGATAGAGAAAGAGGAGGGACAAGGCAGGGTTGAATAAGAACTCTGAGGACCCTGAACCATTTTTCCAATCTTTAGAAGCAGCCCAGATAAAATTAATGAAGATATAAATTTTATCAAAAGCTACCATCAATAGCAAGCCTTCCAAACAATGACTTTCATTCCTTATTTCTTGCACTTGCTCTCTGTACTCATATCTTCACTTGTACTTGCAACTTCTCAACCCTGCTACAGGGTTCTGCACAGATGACTTGATTTGTGATTGTTGTTTCTGTCTGCTTAGGCGTGCAATAATCCTCTGCCTGCCAGCAGCTGGTAAAGAGAGATGCATTCAACTCTGCTCCTCCCTCCTGGCTCTGAAACTATATGGGGCTGAAAACTGTATCTCTCACCAGTGCTCGTTTGGCAGAGGCCCCTTACTGAAAGAAAAGCATGTGGTGGGACTAGGAAGAGACAACATTCTCGCCATCCTTGCCCTGAGTATTCCCACGCTCAACACAAGTACAGAAGAAGGATACAAATCATCTGGGCAGTCTTTCATTCCTCTAAACAAAATTAGGTGAAGAAATTAAGCTCCCTATAATCCTTTCCCTGCCCTCCTAGATTATTTGAAACTTGTAGTACACGTGCTGACAGGTTTTCTGCAGCAGTGAGACTCAAATCTCCCCATCTCTTGCCTGTCTCTTAGCCAAGTCCTTGTCCATTGATGACACTGTCTCTGCAGCAGCTCCACAGAGCTTTTTCACTACAGCAACTTGATGATTAACCCATATGCAGTGAGGCTCAAACACATGGTAATCCCAAGCTCTACACCACCACTGAGATGGTCAGCAACTGTACAATTATTCACAGCATGAAAAAATATACCTGGTATGTACCAGGTATGTGTAACTTCCCATTTCCTGCCTCTACTGCACTGGCTGTCTATGAGGTTTCTGGGACAATCTTTAAATCCAGGTTTTACTCTTTCATCTCTGTTTGTATTATCTCCCTAAAAGCTGTATAAACTTCCATTCTATTCACCAAAATTGTATTCTCTCGTGCATACACATTCCTTCACATTATATGAAATACCCGTCTCTACAACATGGACATATCTGCAATATATCTACCTCCCTCAACTGGGCAAGTTTTCTGGGAGACTGCAAGTCCCCCTGCACTGCAAGCACAGTGGCACTGTGGCACTTTCTTGAGTAACAAGATTAAGGAGGGCTGGGCTGTGAATGGGGCTGCTTGATGGTGGAATAAAATCCCACACATTCAGCAGAGACATAGGTGCAGTCTGTGTTGTAGTACTGCTGCTCAGATATTGTCTTTACCCAGCTATGGGATCTAACAGGTCTTCTTGGCTGGTCTCCCTCGGCAGTTCTTTGTAAGGCACTTTTAACTGTCTACATCATTTATTCAGCCTGATTGATGATGTTAGCTTAAATGACTGAGATTCCTAGCAAAGTCCTCAAATTCATTAGAAATGACGGTCTGCTGCTGGATGTGACAGGACTAGTAACTTGTTAGTCACACCAGACAAAGAGCAGAAACTGCTGCAGTAGTTTGTGATCTTGACTCATTTCAAGTAAGAGTCTGCTACAGCCTGGGTGTTCTTTTTTGAAAAGCACAGAGGCATCAATACAGATTTGAGACAACAGCTTCTTGCATAGCATCTCACGTGTCACACAGAGTAATCAGTCAAGTGATTCACTCATTTAACCCTTTCTCCTGGATATTCTTTAGATACAGAAGTTTTGGGGTATGGTGTAGCATGGCTAATGTTGTCCAACAACCATCTCTTCAAGAATATAGTGACATGACTTCTCTTCTGAATAATTTTTCAAACAGTTTTTTTCTCTCATTATTCAGGAAGAACATGTTCTGGTGGTGGCTATGTGATGGTCATTACTAGGACTTGATTGGCCAAGGAGGGAAATGAGTATCCAGACTTGCTACAGGGGGAATGGCACAATCCAGCAGCATTTTGCAGTGGCACATCACAAGCATGGTGATTGAAGTACTGCACAGAGGAAGTGCAGACCCACAACATGTGGTTGAAGGAATCACCAGTGTTGCAGCATTCAGAGATTCTTCAGAGCTCAGCAGTGGAAACAGCAGTACCCTTATCAGTTTGCTGAATTTCAGTGGAACTGAAATATCCAGTCAGTGACAGAGGATGTAGTCATAAATGTCTGGACAGAAAAGTGGGTATGATTTTATCTTGTATCTTATTCTTCCATACATCAGGTACAATAAGTGCCTATAATGGCAAACATGGCCAGTTGAAAGAGCAGCACGTTTTGTTTTGGGAACAATCTGTCTTGTTTCAAAATTATTCTTGAATTCAGAGAATTCTGAAATCAAATTCCATGGTACAGAAACACTTATATTGAGTTGCTCAATGTATCTCAGGTATGTTGGTCCAATTTCCAAGCACTCTATTTCAGGGACTGGAGGAGCTTGTTATGCTATGAATGCTTGCAGGACTGCTGCTTCCTTCTCCAAGGAGCAGTGGCACACTCCTGCTGGTTCTGCTCATTCTTCTGCAGGATTACACCCTTCCTGCCAGTGCCCCAGAGCTGTGTTTGTGGAGGGGGACATGTCTTGTGAAGAAGCCAGCAGAAAACAAGCATGACTTCTGGTGGTTAGTAGTATGTGCAAAATCACCTTCACAGCAAAGAGCTGTGTGTGATAGAATTTCTTCATAGGCCAGTAGCAATATTTTGCATATGCAGTAATGGCATCTTACCTGAGTATTTATACCCCATATAATTTAAGTGGCCTTTTATGCATCCATAAAATTCTCTGCCTTCTGCCTTTAATTCCATGACTATGTAGGAATCTGGTGTCTTTTTCAGAGAGAAAATCAACAAGTCCGATATGAGCACTATTGATATTGCCTCTTTCTTTGCATTTGTCAATATTGAGATTTTTCTCAAGCTTTCTTTCTTTAGTCATTGCATTTCTATAGAAACCAAACCGACAGCTTGACGTAGCAAGTGCTGACTTAGGTTATTACACTTTGTCCTTTTTACTGTTCGTTTACCCAGTTGCCAGCTATCAGCCTCTCTGGTTTTATGACCATATGTCATTTCTTTGCACTTATGGTATTTCTGGCACTGAAGAGAGAGATTTTTTGCAATAAATAAATTTGCTGGTTACTAATTGCCTTTTATAATTCTTGAAACTTTACAGTATTTATATATTTATATAAATTACTGAAAAAAAATTAATGTTGTTTATATTAATTACACTGCTTTTTTTAGATGCTTAGCTAACAACACCAGTAGGTTACTGCTATAGCTGGACACATACTCTGCATGAAAAATAACATTACAGAATTAAACAAGATACAAAGTACACCTGAGGTTGCACACAATGTCACCTTAAGTGTATCACAAACTGCTATCCTTAGGATAAATTACACAAATGTTAAGTCTTGCCTTTGGTGTTTCAAAACTACACCCTGCTCCTAAATATCAGTATTTTGATATTGATAAGACATTGCACATTGCACACTGGAAGACATTGCACATGCTTTGTTGAATTGTTGCTACAGAAAGCAGTTTATTCGACCTGGAAATCACATACTTATGACTGTTTGGAAATGCTCCAAAACAGTCAGTGGCCTTTTCCTTTGAGAAGACTGAACTCAAGGTACTTGGCTGTTTTTACTTGCTTATGTATGAAATAACAGTCCTAGTTGGGAATAGCTAATGGTTTCTGTTTCCAAGAGGTATATAATAAATAAAAAGGTTCTTGTATGGAATGTATGAGATACCTGAGGAAATTTGAAAAACATCAGTGCTTAGATGACTCAAAAATTAATTTAACTCATGGTTTAGAAAACCTGAAAAACTTTAGAAAACTTGAACCAAGGCTGTTCAATTCTATAGTAGCTTCAGATTTGAGATGTAAGTTGTAGTGATAACAGTGTCACTAAAAACCAATTTACTAAATTGTTTCAACAAGAGTTTCTGTTGCCTTCACAAACTATTTTTATAAAGATTTACTTTTCATTCTATTTACTCAAATGCTGTATTGTTTTAGTACTGCTACATCTATCTTTTTCACTTGTGACCTTTTATACAATGTTTTTCAAAATGTAAGTATGAACCAGCAGAATAGGGAGAGAAATGGAAAGTATAAAGGAACTCAAAAGTTCAAAGCTTTCACAGAATGCCTTAAGGTTCTTGAGCTCTTTCAAGTAGAAAAGTATGAGGAAAATTAATTACTTGCTGGTGAAAAAACATAATTAAGAAATAATAATGAATAAAACAATGTAAAAAATCTAAACAAAAGTTATACTATATTAATATCTAAAATGTGTAACCAGAAACAATTTTTCAACCACACCCCAATATTTTTTATTTTTTTTTTAGGTACACAGATACAATTTTTATTAATTGAAAATAAAGATTTCCAAGTGAAAATTGGTGTCTTTGGAGCTGTGATAGTGTTGCATTTAGATCACATTTCATGTAAGACCTTCTTCACCTGTAATTTCAAACCATCTCCAGGAGAGAAACACATCCTCACACATAATGATGATTTGGGAAGACAAATGCTGTCACTCCAAACATTCATTCTTCCTCCTCCTTTCCCCTGCTTTGTACAGTGAGCATGATGTCACATGGTCTGGAACATCCCTCTGGTCAGTTTGGGTCACCTGTCCTGGCTGTGTCTCCTCCCAGGCACCCCCAGTCCCCTCACCAGTGTGGCCATATGAAAAACAGAAAAGGTCTTGGCTCTGTGTAAGCCCTGCCCAGCAAGAACAAAACCATCTCTGTGTTGTCAACCCTGTGCTTAGCACCAATTCAAAACACAGCCCCACTCCAGTCACTGTGAGGAAAATTAACTCTACCCCATCCAAAACCAGCACAATCTATTCTAAGACAGTGACGTGATCTCCTTTCATGTTACCTTGATTTCAACTGGGGCTAAGTCATGCTCTCAAAATTAAAACTTCATCTGAATAAAAACTGTAATTTTTTAATAGGTCTAAAATGTTTTTAAGAGGTGATATGAAGCAAATTATAGTGTTGCAATACAAAATGAACTGTTTAATCATTTATAAGAAACAGAGTTTGAAAGTACCAAAATTAAGGTCTGCTGACAGAAGGTGTTATGTAGTAAAATGAACACATTACTACATAAGCCTTAAAGCTTATGCTACAAAAGGGAGAGGCGTGAAGAATAGGTAAGATCAATGTCAAATAGAAAATGCCCAGATGAATTCTGATGATCCTATAATGGTACATACTCTACTGGTATATAAATGTGCAAAAATATTTGGCTGTTAATATCTGAAATACAGATGCTGGTATACCAAAGCATGGGGCCTGAAAATAGATGTCTGGATGCACTTTGGGAAATAATTTTGCAAGCTATGTATTTTCCCTAGAATTTAATACATCTTGCCCAAAAGAAACTTGAGCAGGAAAAGGCAGACAATTTTGTTAGCAAATGATGAAACTATTCGTTTTAAAGTCAACATTAAACTTTACCTATCTAAAATACTTTTAAAGTAACTATTATTCACAGATCCTTTGTAATATCTTTATGACTTGATCATTAAATTTTAAAATATGATAATGTTTTATGTTTAAAGCAGAAGAAACTTGGAGACACCAAAGAATGTCACTTGGTGTCCTGAAAAAAAGCTGAGAAAATAATTTATTATTTATCTTCAGGATTTTTTTTATTTCTCCTTCATGAATACTTCACATAGAACACATTTCCACTATCAAAATTCAGGTGTTTATAATTGGGTTAGGCTTAAGTTCATAATTTTGAGCCAGTATGCTTTTTTTTTTTCTTAACTATTATTGAATTTACAAATGCTTGACACATTTGGACTGATAGGATATTTTTGACCCTTAATTGTGACTCTGGGCACCCCTATTCTAAAAGAAATAAGAATAAACAATTTTTTATTTTCTTTTTTTGTGGACATTAGCATCTCAGTCTTTAGTTGTCTCTGTAATTTCCTGTCTGGAGTTCTGAGGACCCCTGGTACTAAAATTCTGTCATTGGAGAATGCTCATGTATAATAGAATACATAATAATTTTCCCTTAAAATGAAATACTGTCAGGTTTGTGACAATGAAAAGGAGTGTCAAATGTAGATGTTTATAAACTTTAAATAAGTTTGTTTATTAATCAATGACAACATGAAAAGTAGAAGGGAAATAATAATACTCAAAGGATGGAGATTGAAGTGCTTTTATAGAATGCAGGAGAAATGGAATTTCCCACCCTCAGGTTTTCTTCACCTTATGAAAGATAATCTATGGCCTAAGATATTTATTGTTAAAGAGAAATTATGGTGATTGAAGTCTTGTGGTTGTACATAATCATCTGACCTTGAGAATGAGAAACAGTCGCCAAGTTCTAAAGAATTTTGCTATGTACTTCAAGTTTTAAATGGCACTAAGATGGTGAAGGACATTAACATCATTTGCATAAGAAAAAAAATTTATAACCCTTTCTGCATTTGATTGTAAAAATGTTTTTTAACCCTAGCCTTATGTACATAGTTACGTAAATTTTATGTATCTTTTTTCAGACACCTACTTTTACTTAAAGGACTATGCACAGTGTTTGTTCCTGTCCTGTGTTTCCACCAGTACCGACTATTTCTTTCTTCTTAACTACCAATAAAAGATTGATTTTTACTTGTTTGCTTCTGAATGCTCAGGGGCAAAATGGAAAATAATTTTATCTTGCTTCAGCTAGCTGAAAATCCCTGCCTTCTGGGGTAGCCCATCTGTGCTGGAAGGCTTGCCCAGACCAGTAGTTTGCACTTTATGCTTTAATGATGAATGCAGCAGCAGCTCTTGCAAGGACCATTGTAACATAATCTAACCTGGTGTTCTTCAACATGTTGATTTGAAAACATCAAATACTCCGTACTACTGGTGATCTGAAATAACGGTAACATGCAGAGCATTTGCTCCTTTGTGAAATGCCCTTCACTGAAAACTAAACCTATCTTGAAAGAGCGAGCTCTGGAAAAAGAAATCAAAGTGACTTTTGAAGAATTAGCTCTATGAAGCAAGTTAAGCAAGATGTCCCCTCTCACAGTTTAAAGACATTTTCCTATGAAAAGTGCATACCTTGGCAATTGGATTCAGATGAGAAGATACTAAAATGCAGAATCGTAGAATGTTAAGGGGTTGGAATGAACCTTAAAGGTCATCCACTCTCTTCCTCCCTTTGCAGCTACAGGAAAAGAAGTCAACAAGTTACTTTTGGTCAGATAGCTGAAAAAGTTGAAATAGCTCTTTCCACTCTTTATTTGCCTTGGTCGTGCTTATGAGAGTGTGATGAAGATGGTAGCAGTGTTTTATCCCAGCTCTCAGGTTACCAGCAGTTCCCTTGGGATCTTGGAGCTCTCTGTTGTGCTACTGCTAGGTGTGAGGTGACATCATGCAAACATTACTATGGGGGACTGCAACTGACTGTCAGAAACGTCTCTAAACTCTCTTTTGGTACTGAGCACAGTTAGTTTCACAGCTGGTTTAAATGAATAAAAGAAATAAAAACTTATTATTGAAGTTTACAGGCTTGAAATATATCTTATATTACTATAGTAAGGTATTAACATGTGCATGTCCACGTGCGTGCGTATTTGCCCTGCTATTGAAAACTTGTTGTCTCTGAGTACTTAGCTCATGAGATTGCATGCAAAAGCCCCATTTATGACTCTGATTCCTTTATTCTTTGGACTACTGTAACTTTACATTTGATTTGTTTATTTGCATGTTGTGCTTAATATTGTCAGAACAATGCAATTTTTACCCAAACATTTTCTTTGATGTAGGTGACAGATTATTCCATCACTAAAGAAATATTCAGTGCTTTATATTCCTTCTGTTTTCAGTAGCCTGCTTTTGCTATGCGTTCTGTAACTAAAACCATAATGTTGTCGGCCTAATTATTCCATGTACCTCTTTCCATTTGCTCTAATTTTTAAATTAAAGCACACGGAAACTTTGCTTTTCTAGGATTTTGTGACACCTCATTTCTTGTCCTGAGAGCCAAATTCACACTGTGAATAAGCTTATCTGCCAATAGTGAATTGCCTATCTTTCTATCTTGACTGTGTTTTCTGGCTTAATTGCTGTGAGTCAGCAGTAGGAAATTAGAAACATGCTCCATAATGAACGGAAGCTGTTTGTGAATATAGCCTTTTTCCAGCTCAGAGCGTTTGCAAGTATAAGTTGATTTTTATGCTTTATTTTATAGGGCCATGCTTTTTTTAATTTTTTTTTTTCATTTTCAGAACTTAATAGCTTGTCATATGTGAGAGGTCAAAATGAGGCAAGAGTTGTAATCTGTGAATAATCAGCCAAATGATGTTATATTTTGAAGTCTCTGAGATTTGTAAACATGAGCTGTAATTCTGAAAATCTGATTATTTTCATGTCCAGCTTTCCCATGTGAAGTGTTCTTGTGCAGTTTTGGAAAGGATGCCTTGTTATCCCATGTAGTCAGAGTGATCTTCCCAGACAAAGTTCCTATTCCAAAAATAATAAGTGATACATTACTTTATATGGTGATGCACTGGTTTATATCACAAGTATTAAATGGATGATTCAGATGTGATCCTGAAGATTTATGCACACAATAAACTTTAAGCATTGGAGTAAATTTAAATTTTCACATAAATCATCCCAGGATTAAATCATAAGTGCTGATTGCCAGGTGACAAAAGTGTTGTACATGGTAAACGATATTTAATCATATGCCACCCCTTGATTTTTTTCCATGATTAGGGCAAAAACTCTGATATTACCTTCAAATCTTCCTTCTTTTCTCTTTTTATACTTTACTTAAATTTTGTGTGTCAAAGACTGAGAGTCAAAGCCGTTTGAATTTATTTGGTATGTTTTCACTCTAATTTAAAATCTGAAAGCTTTACATATTCAAAAAGACAAAATGAACAGGTACGTATATTTACCTCACATCTGCAGCTCGCAGGAAGTGGTTCTTACCAGGTGGTTATGCTAAGCATAGAAATAGGGTTTTTAGAAAAAAATGGATGAGAATATTGCACAATACTACACATAATAATAAGCTGCATTCTGTTCATCTTGGACATTTTATTGTCTACGAGTAAAATGTGTAAATGTAGAAATGCCTCTTTTGGGATATTGTTGGGTAAGGAATACTTATGGAATGTTGGATTTTTGAGCTATAAAGTCAATACAAGGGTTTTTCTGGCTGCTTCCTTTGGTAATTTCAGTCTTTTGTGTCCCAGTTTTTCCATCTGTCCCAGTTTTTCCATCAGTAAAGTTGCTGAACTGATTCTGATTATTGTCAAGGAGTGTTTTGACATCTATTTATGAGATGATGTCTTTAGAAGCCACATACTAACTAAACTCATGTATGTTTGCTATAACATACATGAATATATCTCCTTTTTAAAAAACCAAGAAATGTAACATTTTACCTACCCTAAATTCTATGGCAGTTTCTTTGATTTACCAAGAATCCTCATAGCCCATTCCATTTTGGTATTTCTCCAAAAATTACAATGAAACTCCTGGGTTCCCCTTAGAATTCAGAATTTAAGCTTTTTTAGTTGTTGTTGTTGTTGTTGTTGGCACTATTATTATTATTATCATTATTACCATTTTATTTTAAAGTGGTTACTGGCTTTTGAAAGAAAGAAATGATTGACAAGTTCACCTCAGTAGGATGAAACAAAGGCAATAAATCCTTTTCCCTTCTTCCTTTCAAGACTTTAATGCCAATGTTATGATTGTGGACTTATTTTTTGAATTTCAGTGCTTGGAGTTAGTGTTATTTAAATATTCTTTGTCTCCCTGGACTAGCCATTAAATACAGTTCACCTTTGTGGACTTATGTGCCCTTATGTTTAATAAAGGAGATAGAACATAAGAGTACAGCTATTGACTAAAATATACTAGAATAGCTAAATCATTTATGGACACTGTATGAAGACTTGAAATATTCCGTAATGTTTCAATAATCCAAAATGGGCAAACCGCTGTGGAAGAACAGTAGTTATTAGGGAGTAGATACACCCTCAGGGAGAAAATCTTCAAGTTTACTAGAACAGATGAGGAGGCGTGTGTTCAGTGATGTCTTTCATTCTGTAGAATTGGCAAACTCTGTCTTAAGTTGCAACAAAGGTAGTAAAAAATTAGAGCTGCGCTTTTTGGCTTTTTTTCTGAAAAATTGTCAGGTTATTAACCTTTCTTAGTGCTACAGTTCTGTGCCTTTCAGCCTCCCCCTGCTTTTTTGGCAATGTAGTGAGCTGTGAGTAATACCAGCTACCTGTCACCCACTGCAAATCTTGGTGAAATTATGCTGGGTTGCTTAAAAGTAATAAGAGGTAAAATTTAGCTACAGGCATATTTTTCTCTTCTGTGTCTCTTCCTTCTCATTTTGCTTCTGGCTTTCCTCTCTACGGGGGTGGATAACCTACTTGTAGTTTAGTATTTATCCAAGAGGTCAGTGTTGGAAAGTTCAAGCAATCTGCCCCAAGCTGAAACAGTAAACCCTGCTGTGAATTTTTTTAATTCTTGCTAAACTGAAAGTTACTTGGAAAGCAACCATATTCATATGGCTTCTGAAACTCAGGGGCTTCAGGAAGGCATGCATGCACATGGAAACACAATTGGATATATAGAGAGAACAGTATTAAGAAGACTTCTTGGAAAGGAAATCTAAAGCTTAAAAAATGGCATTCTAGAAACCCTACTTAAAATCAAAGCCATTGCACACAATCCGATGAAAGAGCACAGAGGAACTCAAGTTGTCACAAACTTATGAGATGAATGAAAAATGCAGAAAAACCAGCAGGTTCTGAAGCCAAAATAGGACTTTTCCAAATTAGTTAAAATTTATTTGAATGTTCTGTTAATGTCACAGCTGAATGAATCAGCTCATTTCATTCTAAAGGCAAATGTGAAAATAAACTGAAATCTCCAGATTCACAATGCTGCTCCTCCCATTTTTACCAAGATGAATGGAACCCAGTCTCCTTCTCATGGCAGCTTTAGTGCCATATTCAGTGCTTTGTAATGACATGTGGTGATATGAATCCTCTTACTCCAGCTGAGCTTCCCATCAAAGCATTTACTGTTTCACTGTTTGTCCTTGCCTCAGTCAAAATGCATCCATTTGGTTCTACTGCTCTTAATTGGTTTCTTTGACCTTCATTTGCCTGCAAGTACCACAAATTCAGCTTTTTTTGGTGAACATGTGGAAGACTGAAACATTAAAAGAAAAAGCTGGTTTAATTTGCTGGCAATTAATATTAGGTTATTCATGCATGTAATAGATTGCTCTTTTTTTTTTCCTTCGGACTAATTATAAAGATCTATTTTAGCTTCAAAGTCTAGAGCATCTTCATAGACACTGAGTTCACATCCTCACAGGCAGTGTTCAGCAGTGCTGAAGGAATGGTCTCAAGGCTTCCCTGGAACCTCTTGGAAAACTTTAATGGAAAGAGAATGTATATTCTGTTCCATTTCTGTGTAGGTATGTTTCTAACTTGAGAACTAGTCAGCATACACCAGAGCTGGGTGATGAGTAATGAACAAGACATATAGTACTTTGGAAAGTCTTCCGGACACTAAAAAGAATAAAATTCCATCTGCTGTCCTCTGATAGCAGGCCTTTGGGAATTATTTCAGAATAAAATACTAACATAATGGACAACACAAATACAGTGTACCTATCTAATGTATCATAAAGAAGCATCATTCACTTCTTTAGAAAAATTGTAGCAAAAGGAAATGGCTTTATTATAAAACAGTGTTAATAATAACCGTAAGTGTAGTAAGATTAAATGGCATATGAGATTTTTCATTTTTGTTAAAGAAATGTTTGTCTTGTGTTGAGGAGCTCTGTAGTAAGGTTGCTTTCATTGGGACATGATTTAATAGGCATTACTGGCTGGTACTATTACATATATTTTTTAATTTCTTTTTAATGTATAAGTTTTTAGCCTGCTGGTTGCTGCTAAACTTTGCATCTATAAATGTAACAAGAATCTGTTTCAATTGAATGATTCATTTACAGGAAAATATATGTTCTTTTTTACAATCTTTTTCTAATGCATACTTGTAATTTCAAGATCTATAGAAATATTGCAAAGAACTTGTTGCAACCCTAATTGAAAAAGGATTATTTTTGTGGCCATTTTAGATAGTCAAGGTATCCTACATGGTAACCGAAGGATTTTCTTTAACAGAACTTTCCAATCTTACTGCAAGTTACAGTACAAGTAAAAACTAAATTTAAAAATTAAATTTCTATTAATATAAAAAAGGATTACCCGTAAAATCACGTACTTCATTCCTTGGTCATCACTTATTTAGAATGCACTGCAAGTGTTTTTTTACAAGGAACTGCAAACAATCCTATGCACATACTTTTATGTCTATTTTAGCAGGCGTTGCAAGTGGAGACAATGATGAATCAAGAAAAAGCTGATTTTGTAGTTTCCTCCTCAGTATGGTCCACAATGACTTTATCTTTCTTCACATAATGAGTTCACTTGCTTTTTTTTTTAGATTTTAGTGAATTTGTAGTGTCTTGTACTTAGAATTCTTTTCCTTTACTGTACGATTTTGCAATTTCAGGGGAAAATAACTATTGTAGAAAATGCATATTTCTGGGAAGGGAAGAAGGGGAAAGGTGGGAAAAGTCCTACAAGAATGCTCAGATGCTGGGAGACAGTAGATGACTGAGACTGAAGTTTGCACACAGGGAACAGATAATTATCATGGTATCTTCATAGTCTTGTGTTAGAATATAAAGCTTGTACATTAATTGGGAACACTAAATCTGCAGCCCAGAGCTATGGCTGGACACTGTCACCAATAGATGATGGGACACATGAGGTGTTTGTTACCAGAGCACTCATGAGCACTTTCTTTTCTGCTATGGATGTCTTGTTAGCATTCTGAAATCCGGAAGATTGAACTGATTGATTTACAAGTGGATGGGTCAGTCAAAATACATGAAGGATTATGATTTCTAAACCAAATTTGGTAGGAAACCAAATAGTTGTATATGAAATTAATGGGAATTAATGGGAAACTGATGATGTTTGCTGGTTATATAACACACTATAACATATGTATTTCTTACCTACTCTGGAACCTTGTAAAAAAAACAAAACAAATAACTGATAAATGAATTACAGGGAAGTTACGGGTGTTCAGTAGCAGTGTAACCGGTCATTTTTTAAATATTGCATATAATAACCTGTTAGTTTATTAGAGTACTAGAGTGTTGTCTTTGTAGCAGGAACTATATCCCCTTCACTGTTTACTTAATTCTCAGAGCATTAGGTCCTAAACCCTGGGGTTCAGAGCCATTACTCTTCAGTGCTGTAGTGGCATATTAGCAGTGTAAGTCTGTTTTAGTGGCCATGTCATCATGTCTTCACAGCTGACAGAATACCAGTTTAACACCAGATCTGTCCTTCTAACCTCAGGAGTGCTGAGGACTTTACCTCAATAGCTGTGAATAATTTAAAGTTGCTGACAGCTATCATAATTTAGAGGGATGAATCCTGTTCCTACCAAAGCAAATGTGAGAATTCATGGAAACCTTTTCAGATGCTCTGTAAAAGCTTAAGTGAGTTTCATGTGTAGAATGAGAGAAAAAAAAAATATATTTAGTATTAGCTTCATCTTATTCTCTTGTAATTATGCAAAATCTCTTTTGTATCAAAACATCGTTAAACTTTTAATCATATGTAATAAGGTGTTCAAAACAAATCATGCTAGGAATGGAAGTTGTTTCATCTCTATGGAAAAAAAGATCTGTAGAGAAAGCTTGATTGGATGGGAGAACATTGTACATAGTCATAAGTTGCTTGCACAAGTAAATTTTAAGTCAAATTCCTTTATCACTCCATCTCACTGAATTCTGCATGAGAGGTCTTGGGAGGCTTTTTGAATATAGAGTTCTCCTACGGCAGAAGTGGCTCAGAAACATTTTGTACCAAGCAGTGTTGGCCTGTTGGGCAAACACACTGATGATGTGTCTGGGAACAGCCTCTCCCGAGACTTGTCCGTTTGCTTGTATCTGCTTCCCAGCATCTGTGGCCCAGGGTGGATGATGAGTTTATTATGATTTTGTGAGATGGGAAAGAGGAAATACAGAAAGAATGTAATAAGAAGAAATATAAATGCAAAAACCTCCTGATCTTTTTCGTCTTCATAGCTTCAGGTCACAGTATTTGATAACCTGCTGTGACATATACCGTAGATTGGAGAAATGTTGAGCTGCTACAAGAAAGGAGACATACGCCAAGGGACGTGTAAACACCTAGGCAGAGAGGGAGGTATTCAGCTGGAAACTGTCTGCTACAATGATTGCATTTAATGGAATCTAAAACTAGTATTTCTTTAACTTGGAAAATAAAAAACAGACTTGACTTTTAGGGACAAAGTGCACACCAAATATTTCATTTAAATATCATTAGATAAAGTATGTTAATAGCAGAATTGCACATTAGCAGCACAGTTTTAATTCCTCAGGTGCAATTAAGGGGAATTCATCTGCTTTGTATTTGAGGCCAAGACAAATGAAGCAACTTCAGTTTTAATAATTGATTTGGTATTGTTAAGGAAATATTTTCCCCCATGTTTTGATCTCCAGTGTATTAGAGAATAAAGAGAATGGAAATACAAAAATTAAACAGCTGTTCTTAACAGGCAGAAAGGAAAAGAGAAGCCAGTTGGGCAGTCCCATTCTCTACTGTGTCACCATGGATTTAGTCCATGGAAGTAGTTTTCCTGGTCATAGCCACATAGCAGTTACTGAGACTTAGAGTCCTTTACTAGAATGCTCCTTTAAGAATTCACTGGAGCTTTTCAGTTCATTATCTTCTTCAGCTGACAGTGGTGCTATATATTTTTAATGGTATAGAATCAACCCATGATATAACTGACAGTGGAAGTCTTTCTGGCGCTGCACCTCAAATACAAACACACCAAAGCAATATGGCCAGGGGCTCAGCTGAAGGAAATCACTAAAATTACTGTCTATTCTTGAAAAAGAAGTGAAAATACTGTCTATTCTGAAAAAGAATATGAAAGGGCAGCATTAACCTTCTTTGTAGTTCTTAGTAAATGAGAAGTAATTAAAGGGTGATACATAGAAACCTCTGGGATGCACAGGGATTAGTTATGTGGTTAGAGATATAAGTAAAATTTAAAACACCTCCATAAATTAAAGTTTTACTGTTGTGATTTTTGTGTCAAAATATTAATTATATATAATTACAAAGAAAATTTCAATTTGCATGTGAAAATTCTTGGAACTTGAGAATATTTTTTTAGAATGTTTGTTTAAAATTCATATCAAAATCACATTACTTGTATCTGTTATTCACTACACAGGGGAGGTCTATACAGGGGAATATGCACATCTTAAACCTTAATTTCAGGATGCATTTTTTTAGGTACCTCTTGAAAACCATTCTGTTTTCTGTTTTCTGATCCTTTATTTCATTACTGATTCTAAGAATTATGCCAAAAATAAGGACCAAAAACAGTCCAGGCAGTCTGTTCTTTATTTTTTTCCCAGCAAAAGTATATCCAGCTAAATTGTCTGAATCATGAAAAAAATTAACACATTTGGGGAAAAATGGTTTATTGTTTCAAAAGAGGCTTACCTGCATTTGCAATGCATGTTTTTTCTATTGAATATTTAGCTCTGTGGATTCAGCCACCCAAAGTGTCAATCTACTCTGCCTGTGAGAGTAAAAGCAGGAGGTAGCATTTTTCCCTGCTCTCAGCCAGATATGGCTCTGTTCATTCCCAACAGAGTTCTACTTGTTCCATTACACATTTAGTTTGTTCCTTGTATGGTTCAACTACTATTCTTCTGGGGGTCTGAGATAATTTTGTAATCAGCTTATTATGCATTTTTTTTTCTCTATAGTACAGTTTTCATTCATTCTTCCTTAAAGTTTTTTCCATAGCTGACAGATGCTATGTGATTGTGAGATTAATTAATAAAAACATTGCCCTAAAATAGCATCCCAAAGTGCCTTGCTCTCTCTTTCTGGGCTGTATTACACTTTGCTTTATTTTCTCCTTGTCTTTTAAGTCGTTCTATTCATTGTAAAAATTCATATAATCAAATTATTTTTGACATATGAATGTGATACAGATGCAAGAGTCCATTCAGAAACAAATGTACATTTTTGCTTTTCTTACTTAGAAAGGTTTGAATATTTGTGGGTTTTCACTCTAGTCCCATATGAGGAAAAAAGCTGCCCTATTACCAGTTTCAGTAAATTTTTGATGAATCTTTTGTGTAGGCAGTCCCAGAACCTCTGTCCTAAAAATGCCAAACCTGTTTTTACTCGTTGTCATGGGAGGGTTTTTTGTTGATCTGAGCTGTCTCATTTGCCTTGAGGGTAAATACTATGCTAATATTTAGAAGTGGTGAGTTCCCCCTTATTTCAGTTAGTCAGAAACCAAGAAATTGCCTCTTTCCTCATCTTACAAATTTCCCTGTTTTAGTGTACCTGGAAATTTACTCTTTCTGATTCCTTTACAGAGGAACAAGCTAAAGAGGAAGGTCAGACATATTTACACTTGACTGTTACAAGGAACAGTATTTTAACAAAACAAGTGTGTAGGTTTACTTCCCTTTTTTCTTTAGATTCCTTTGGAAAAATCCATGTCCTTTCAGTGACCTCAGGAAGGCACAGAGCGCAGATTATACGCACCTTAAGGAACATCTGCTGAAAGAGACCAGAAAATTGACTTCCTTTTGCCTTTCCAAGTATTCTTCAAACAGTCCAGAAACTTCTCTCAGGGCAAAAATGTGGAAAGAACAGCTGTATTATTCAGTGTTGGAGTTGCTGTTCTTCCCAGATGGGTGCACAAGAGGAGCTAGGAGGTTTTATTCCCTTCTGCAGCCCTATGCAGCTAGGCATCATCTGACCCTTGATTGCTTTTTGAAACCTATGTGTAATGCAAATTTCTCAGCTGCCACATTTTTATTTGAAATACTGATGTGTGTCTCCTGAAACATCTAAAATCAACAGGCAATACAAGGTTGTACTAAAAGAAAAGAAAAATCTAGAAGCAATAAAATGGTGTCATCATCAATGCATCTTTCCCCACAAATTTTCTGATTACTTGTAATGTCAGTCAGGCAGTCTTGGTCTCAGATTGCTCACAGTTCTTAAAAAAGGATTAATCATTGTTACCTATGTATAAAATTATCCGCATGATAAATAATTTCTTGATGGGACTTTCCATGTTCTCTCTCCATAGTCATATTTTCTGCTTCAGAAACAGGGAGAAGATTGTAAAACTGAATGGAGGAGACCTTGCTGGATTAAAAATGTAAAATACATCCAATATGTGGCTAAGGTTTAAAAAATTATTGGAGTTTCAGGTATTTATTATTTAAATATGAGCTACAAACAACATGACAAAGCTGTTTCTTAAACAGACATCAATATGGTAGCATCATCATAGCTGCAAATAATTTTCTCCTGTCATCCTAACTTCCTGACATTTCACATGCTCCCAAACCTCTCCAAGTACCTATTTTTGATCCATTCAAGAAGGAAAGAGAAACATTGTTACTTTACAGCCTTTTAGATTGTATTGATTTATACAAAACATAAATTCATTAAAAATTATAAAGATTGCCCTGAGGTGAGCTTTCTTAGATGTTTGTGACAAGTATTGGTAGGGACAAAATGTGACTATGAATAGCTATATAATTGACAGGTTCCAAAAATAGCTTTATGTGAAGAATAAATAATATAGCTTAAAGTTATTTTTTTGTCTCTATGAGTACTTCTACCCTATTAAGAATTGAGAATAGTATTTTGTGTAAACATGGTAATAACAGCTATTTTTTTTCTGTTATATCATTGACGAACTAATAGTCCATGAATATCCAAGTAATCTCAGACATTATGACATTGAAATCTAACTTTCCAGAATTTGGGATGTTACACAATTACACATCAATTTCTGGCAGGTACGAGATATTTATTGGCCTTTTTTTTATGGAAAGAGGATTATTTCAGAGATTCATTTGAAAGTACTTGTCTTGTAAAGAATTTTCTAAGTAGAGAACAGAAAAGGAAATGAGTAGATTTAAATCAAGTGAATTGTAAGGAAAGATTTCCTTCCTGACAAATGTACTGTCCATTTTTGACTCTTCTCTTGAACAAAGATTTCTGTAAGAGCTACAGAAGATATAATCCTTCATTATTTAAATTCAAGTAGTTGTTCCTTGAATGGATCCTGAATTTTCAGCAAGTTCAGGTCTCTGAAGTGGCATAAAATAGTAATATTTGTGGCTCTGCTGTTGGGTTGCTTCCTGTCCCATAAGACTATTCTATGACTTGAATGTTTTTTTCCATTTTTATTTTTAAATCAATAGAACAGTCAGAACAGTGGTTTATAATTGATGCTTATGTCCTGAAGACTTCACTCTATTCAAATTTAGGACTGGTATTTCAATATTTAAAAAACCCTCCAAGTAACTGATTGATCAAAATTGCAGAACTAAGGTTTAAATATAACTATACCGAAAATACCAGTACTATAAACGAATGTTTCTAAATGCCTGTCATGGTAATTTCAAAATGGAGTTCAAACTTAAGATGTAATTGAAGTTATATCTTTTGACTATATATTAATTTTTAAATCGACTTCATGTGACTTTTCCTATTATCACAATGTTATTTCCTAAACATCATTTTAATGAAAAAAAAGTATATTACTGTTCAAATCTTTTAATACTTTTCCTATATATATGAGATGAAGGAATGTTCTTTTTAATTCTCATTTATGTTGCTAGATCTGTAATATAGTTCAGGCATGACATTTCCTCACCTGATAGAACAGAAGATTTACTTTTCATTGAAGTGTTATTCATAAGCAAATTGACTAAATCCTTTATTGACCTTCCTTTTAAATTTATTTTTGAGATTTCAGAAGCTTTAAAGAGTTGCAGCTCATTCTTATCTTTCAAGGTCAGATATATCTGACCTTTATTCTGTTTCACATTACTTTTAATTTTTTAATCAAAGAATTCCTTATAGTGATACTGCTTTAACTTTTACATCCCATCAGTCAAAAGTAATACCTGCAAACTGTATTGATAAGAAAGCAGAGGTCATCCCACAAAATAAATTTGTTCACGTTCATATTATTATTAAGATGATCTAGTGCAGTGTTTTTATATTCTGCTTTTTCAGAATGAAGTGAGGTTCGAAATAACTGTCCTGAAATAACCTGACATCCAAGAGTTGCTTAATCATACCTTACATTCCTAAGACAGCCCAACATTAGATTACTGATGTTAATTTTTCAAATTACTACCCACAGTTAAATTCCTTGATTGTTTTTTAGAGGGTGCAGAATTCTGACAGACAATATTTTGATGAATCTTCATTTGAAAACTGTGATTTTCTGCATAACAGTGAAGCCCATTCCAAAGTATTCCATTTCCTCCGTAGCTTTTGACGAGAATCAAGTTATAAAATTTTGTGTATTTGCTCTTCTACCTTTCCTTGTTAGCAGTACAAAAGTGGGTAATACAGAGTGAATAAAAGGAATTGGGATCAATAAATCAGGCATTAATTTCACTGCAGTTACCTCTTCTGCTGTTGTCTGTTGCACTAGTTTTGACTCAATCTGCACATACTCTCTGATGAGCCTTTATTTTTGGCCAGTAACTCCTTGTAGTTGTTAGCATTAGTTCAATTCTCATTCTGCATTACAGTTTTGTTCCACACACAGAACAAAACTTTGGTTCCAGGTTAGGAAAAAAGTGTATTTTCAAACTCCTCTCCTCTGACTTTGTATCTATAACCACCCTTTCAATGCATTCTATTCACATCATTATTGTTATTGTCTTTTGATTAAATTCAAAAGCAGTACTCACTTCCCCATGGCTGCCAGGCATCCTCAAGCTGTCACAGCTATGTGTTACTGAGAATGGGAAGCTGAAAGCCAGTCTGCTGCTGGCTATTGAACCCAGCAGGTGAAATCTTCCAGGATGTTGAAATGAAACAAAGTCCAATTCAGTATTTAGTTATTGTGACAGGGATTTAATTCAGCCTGCTTTAGTTTTGTGCATGACAAGAAGCAGTCTTGCTTTGGTCTTGGGTCTGAACTCAGAATAGTGACCTTAGGAGTGTTCGGTAGCCAGAGAGAATTTTTGGGATGAAGCTTGGGGTGGAAATAGTTCCACTGTGCTCAAGTCCCATTTTAGATGTCCACTTTGATGGAATAGAAAAACTGAAGCCAGTCCAACTCAATCATTATGCATGTATAAGCACACTTTAAAACATTCTATTTGCAGGTGAGAAACAAGTACAAACAAGTGTCAGCTCACTGGAAACAGGGAAATGGCAAACAGCAGATCCAGGCATATTAGGGGTTTCTGAGAATGGTCATTGTGATTGTCATCCAAGCCCTCCACATCTGATGCTTTCTAGAATATAGAGCAGCAGTGTCCTCAGGTTTGTTCCTGAACACCCTGAAGGTGAACCTTGGTATTGCTGTTTCTGCAGGTGAGATTGGATCCCTGCTAACTGCTTGCAGAAGCCAACTTGCTGTGGTAAATTAAGTTTGTTTCGATAGTGGCCATTTGTGATGGTAGCCCAAATTAATCTGATTATAGGCTGACTTCTCAACATGCCCTTACCAAACCTGCCTGCTTCTAGAGGTTGTTGACTCAAGTATCCATTTAGCTGCACATCAAATCAGTAGTGGGAAAGGATTAACTCTGGAAAGACATTTCAGTTCGCAAGTAAGCTTAGTGCAATAGCGGAGCTTTTGGAACCTAATCCTTGCAGACACAGGTTTAAAAATGACTCAAGGGAAAGCCTTGGAATTGTTTATAAAACAGATACTGAAAATCATCTGCTTTGTTTTAAGAGCACAGTTGCTGATTTTTTAAAATTCTTTGAAATTCAGCCTGATGGTTCCTGGAATTACTTGCAAATGAATTCTACTGTGGTTTAGTATCATCAGTGGGAAGAGGAGTGTGAAGCTGAGCAAATCTCTTGCCATCTGGAATGTCACCCAAGCACCTGATAGTTCCATTCTGAGTCCCCTCAGGAAGCTTACAATTATATAAAATGTTTAATCAAAGCTGTTATGCCAAGTATAACTGCAAAGCTGACATCAACATAGGAAAAGTTAAATGGCTCCATATGAGCTGTTCTTTTCACTAGAATTTTTGAAAGACAGGAAGAAAAGAGAATGCCAACTTTGCTTCCTTTATCTGTGAGTTACCAAAACCACCCTTTTAATAAACAGTGTCCTTTGGCTCTACAATATTATTGTCCCTTTTTTTAATTGCAGAATTAATGCCCTTATATGTATGGCTTTGTGTCATTAAAACTGAATGTTTTTTCAGTTGCTTAAGACATGCTAATTTCTCTAGTCTAACAGTTAATTGGGCAAAGGTGCCTTAAATCCAACTGTATTAATGTGCATATTTTTATGTTTTTATTTAAAGTTTTTTAACAAAAAAGACTGACACATTAGAAGCAGTGATTAAGAAATGAACACATCTGATGAGCAGTCTTCATGTAATCTGTATTTTAATAGAAAAATAATATTTGGGTATTAGAAATATTGTATCAGAATTGAGAGATGAGAAAAAAATCCCATTTGTTAAAGAAGTTCTATGTAAAACATAATTTAAAAGTATTTGTTAATTTTTTTTTTTAATTTAAGTCTATGTACAGTGAATTTGTATTTATAAAACTGTTGGAATGTAGGCCTTGGGAACAATATTTTTTCATAAAAGCAAGTGATATTTTTGATAAATTTAGTTGGAAAGTGGTTTTCATAAACAGCTTTTCACTAAAACTCAGTTTAAAAAATTATTTTTGCAAAATAATAAATTAAAAAATATTTTTGAACTTCACTTTTTTAAAGAAAAAAATTAACTGTAGATTTCCAAAGCAAAATATAAATTAGTCAAGAAAAATACTAGCATAAAAGAAGTGATCTTATGGATTATTGTTATTTATGAAATGGAATTCTATGAAGCATTCAACTTCACAACATAGATTCTTCAGATTATTTAAAAATTACTACCACTTAAGTGAAAATAATTCAGGAAAAATCTGAATCTTTTAAATACTTGCTAAAATAACTGTAAAATATAGAATATGTTTTCTGCATTTTTCCTTATTTTTGTTTGCAGTGTGTGTCACAAAATGTTATAGTGTTGAAGACTTCATCCTCCAGAGCAAGACTGAAAATGCTGAAAAGCTTTTATGTCCAGTAATAGATAAATTTCAGCTAACCTTTTCAAAGAACTAATTATTTATATAGCTGTTTAAATAATTGCCTTTATTCAAATTTAAAATACATCATCAAATGGTGGTGTTACCAGCTGAAGCTTTGTCTGCTGTGTTATATCAAATAATTGTTAAAATATGGGTATGAGAAATTCCAGTTCAGGATAATGAAGCTTCTCTGGTGCTTTATTGCATTGTTACACACTTTGGCATTGGCAATGATTTTAAAGATGTGAGAAAGGAGTATAGATCTCATGTTCTCGAGGTCACTAAGGAAGCTACAGATTCCTTAAAGCTAAAGCTTTATTATGCTAACAAAGTTAATAGACCATTGTGACTCTGAAAAATATCAGGATATGCTTAAAGGACCTAAGTAGAGATAAATTCATAATCCCAGAGGTCCCACAGAAAAGGTTCAAATACCTCAGCACCATCTGACACTTCTACAGTTTCAGTTCCTTTTGTTGCCTTAAGGCATCCAGCCTGGCTTTGTGAGAGTACGGAGCTCACAGAATGTTGTAGGTATTGGTTGTGCAGGAACCTCCCAAGGTCATCGAGTTCAGCCTGCTGCCTGAAGCAGGACAGTCACCGACCGCACAGGAGGGCAGCCAGCTTTGTTTAGCTGAGTCTTGAAAACCACAAAGGAAAGGGTTTCACAACTTCTCTGAGCAGTGTGTGCACTGTGAAAGTTTCTCCCAGTGTCCAGCCTGAATCTCCCAATGTATTGCTACAAGATTACATCATGTTATTGCATTATCTGTCTCTATCAGGAAGAGTTTTGTTCCATCACATGGATACCTACCCATCATAGCTATGGGGTTAAAAGATCTCTTCTCCTTTCCAGGCAGGTATTGCTAAAATCCTTTCTCTCCAATAACTAGCAGTGAAGGCATAACGCCATGACTGACTTTTGTAATTCCTTGAAGGAAGGCAGAGAAGACAGAGAAAGAATTCATACAGAGTGCAGAGGAGATGCAGTAGTGACTCTGTTTTGTGAAATATCTTTACATATATATATATACATATATATATATATATATCAGGAAAGCTTGATTTGTCTTGGGCAGCAAGGAAATCTTCACCTTTATTGAGAGGCAGTTTGGTTCAAGGGGGAAAGAGGTTGGCTAGATCCCCACCATGTGGTGGATGAACGGTGCCATCTTAGCAAATTTTGTACAGGAGATTGACATGAAATTGTCTAAGTCTTTACTCAGCTCCCTGGGAAATTACATTGGCCTAATTAGAGGTATACCAGATCTTCAGTTACCACCATGCCTTTCTACATACTCCAATTTCTTTGATCAGGAGGCTGAAATTTCTGTTAAGCTAGTTGAATAGCAGGCTTATCCTGCTGCTTTAAGGGTTACTTTTATTTCAGTCAGTGTGAACTCCAAAGACAAACAACTTTCAGAGCAGCTGGAGAAGGTACATTAGGTACACCTGTACTAAAAAGGAAGAGGGCTGCATGAACAGGCTTTCAAAGAAACCTATACACACCAAAGGTATGTTAGCACTTACCTGTCATGAAGCTATATTTGAGAGGTACTAATATTAATAGAAGCTTTTAACTGCCAAGAATTTGAAACATTAAGCTAGTTAATTAGAAGACACAGAACAAAATAAAAAATATGTTTGTGTTTCAAGTGCTAAAGCTTGTGCAGGAAAAGTGAAAAATCTCAAAAAACTTCTCTGGTTCTCTGTGGTTCTCTGTGTCATTGTTTTTTAAATGTAAAGCACCTGATTGCCATGCTAAAAAAAAATAAATGCTATTATTTCTCCCTTTCATGTCTCTATGCCATTTCAGAAAGTCTCCAAAGACTTGTGAAGTGACCCATTCACCTTAATGAGATACTGCCAGGCAATGAGAATAGCTCAGGGGTGTGGATACCAAGAGAAACCTGGGATGTCTCATGGCTTCATTTCAGTCGGTCATTTTCCCTACTTTAGTTTCATCTCTTATGAAACTTGCTGGTAATTAGAGCATAAAACTTTATATTTAGATAAACAGTTGGGCAACATAACATTATTTCTTCTGCTGTTTTAATGTTTTATAAGAGTGTTGTGTGTCTGTGCATGCATTGGAGACAGGAAAAAGAATTTGATTTATTTACCATTAAAAAGTAAAATAAAACACTTGGGACAATGTTCCTCTGTATTGCACAGAAAATCATGAAGAAATTAGTGGGAAAATCAGAATTTAAGCTACTCCATTTTCACTTGCATGGTATTTTTTTACAGCATCTTTTTGCTGACATTTACACAAGATGATGTGAGCACTGTAAGAGGCTCTAAATGTTTTCATTAGTAAGAAAACTTCAGTCACTAGAAACACCTCAACTTAAAACTGAGCTATGTTTGCAGACTGTCCCATCTTCTTTACTGAGTGTTTTTGTTCTTGAAGTTTCTGTCTTTCCATTCTCTTTTTTATTATGCTGTTAATAACTATTTCCTCCTAATAGGCAATTATTTTTTATTTGTGAGATACTAGAAATATGCTAGGCAATCACTAAAGTGATTTTATATCTGTCTCTAACTACTTTCATTTCCAGTGCCCTTTCTTTTAACTATAATTTTAATCCTTCTCATTTAGCTCTACCACCTGCAATTGATTCCTTGAATTTTATTCAATTTACTTCATAGCCTTATCATATTCCTTGACAGTCCTTTGTATAAAACATGCTGTCATTTAAATTATGAATGATTCTATTGCTTCTTTGTAGCACTTTTCTGAGTTTTACAGGGTACACCTTCAGGTAAAATAAGTTTGACCTTCTTTCATGTGATCAAAGAGCAAGCAAGACTTTAACTGGAATTAAGATCAGCTTCATCTCTAATGCTGCCAATGGCAAGGTTACACTGTCTGAATTGTTCCTTAAAAAATAAGGTCAAAAAAGTCAGTTTCTGAGTCCAATATTGAATATTGAAAACTATTTTCTAGAGAGCTATGGTGATTGAAGCAATTATAAGGAATTATTTGTTTATTTATATATGTTTAAGGAAATAATATGAAATAAACTAAACGTCTCTGCCAGGCATTCATTTTCACTTAATCCTGCCAATTGATGGTGGTAGGGGTTGGATCAGCTTTTCTAGACACGCTGAATTCAGTCCTGTAAAGACACACACGTGAGGTCATGGCATCAGTTGGGGTTTTTGAAGCATTTAAACCCTTTCATTGTTGAAAAATGGTCATGTACCTATTTGATTCATATTTAGCACACCACTGCCATTTGTTTCAAGAGATTCAAGGACTTCTTAAGCAGTTCCTAGCTAAGCAAGCAGTTGTGATTACTATT
>NW_026709059.1:0-17500 GCF_030490865.1 Poecile atricapillus | reverse complement strand
GTATATTTGCAAATATAGCTAAAGAAACACGTGTTCTCCTGTTCTGGAGAGATTGTTCTGTGACTGGAGCTCATGGGATTCAAAGAACAGGGAATTTAGAATTTGAAGCTATGTGCGGAAAATTCAAACTCTCTTTTAGGTATTGCATTAATAACCTGATTTTGAAGAAGGCAAAGTATATTTTGCTCTCTCTTGTAGCCACTCTTCAGGAAGAGATTCAGTACTTCTTTCCCATTTGTGTTCTTATTTCCTGACAGCTTATTTGCTGCAGGTGAACTCTGGTAACTGGTGGAATAGTGGGGAGGAATGGAATTAAGCATTTTGGTGACTCCAAAAAACATAAGATTATTGAGCTTAATTTCCCAATCATTGCTGTGGTCTAGAAGGTGACTGATGTTCTCTGACTCTTCATTAACAAATCCTATCATGTCCATCTGCTATCAAGGACAAGCATATGGACAAGCATATTTCTTTTTCTTGAGAGGCTGATAAAGCTTCTCTGTTGGGATGACATGGTTGTCAGGTGAGGGAAAGGTTGTATTTCACTGTTTCATCAAATAGGCTGAAAATACTTCTGTATCTAAATGGAAAGGGAAAATATATGATTGCCACTTCTTATTACTGGCACAACATAGTGGCAGGAATGAAATAGATAAGTGTGTATGAGTGAGATCATTTTCAAATAATTTTCAATTGCTTTGTTTTATATAAAAGTGAAATAATTATTGAAATAATTATTTTCAGAATATGCCTCTAGGATATGTTGGTGCTTTTCATGCTACTGAGTTCAGTTGTTATAATAAAGGACTTAGAATTTTTGCCATTTGAGTCCAATCAAATTTTATTATTTTGCTGTTTTCAACATCTAGAAAATAACTTGTAACTGTAAAATTCCTGAGGAGGAGACCATATTATTATTACTAGACACTAGATTTTTATTTTTTTGTTTCATAGATAGTATTCACTGTAAAATTCAGTAATTTAAGCTCACTGGGATTCATTCTAGAAGTTTCTATTATCAGACAGTATATCAGCCCCTTAGAGGAGATTTAGTTATTGCTATCATTAAATCTTACTTTTTCTGGGTTTATGCTGTGAGGAATGGAGATTTCTTACTTCTTGCACTTAGCAGTTTTTTAAGCAAAGACTGTTGCTTTCTTTCCCACAGTTTGCTACAGTGGGATTTTTTTTGCCTCAATGCATCAACCAGGATGTGCTAAACAGACCTCACATCCGCTAGACCTGGAATTAGTGTCTTCCAGCTGAAAATTTCTCCTATATGTGCTTATCTCAAGTTCCTGCTGTCGTGGCTTATCTTATGGCAAGTTCCTCTTGTGGCCTTGGCAGCATTTTGAGACAGACAGCTGTGATTTTTAAGTACTTGTAACCTTGTATATAGAAATTTGGAGTCATGGTCCTCATGATTTGTGTCATCCACCCTAAAAAACCTCCTTCAGGTTTCCTGTAACCTACAATTAAAAAAAAAATAAATTCTTTAAGCTTTAAAATCTTCTGAACTTCAGACTGTACTAACTTTCAGAATTACTTAGCTTTTAATAGAAGAATGACTACTGGCAAATTGATATCTCATATCTACAAAACTCAAATCAGTATTCAGTCACAAATCACCAACTTTATGCCACACATGGTTAGTATCAATTTCTCATCATGGAATTTGTCTGGATGCTGATACCAGTTAGGTAGAAAAAAATGAATGCATATGCATCCCAAAGGAAAAGCACTTTCCTTCTGAACACTTATAGGTGTTAAATTTAGCTTCATTAAGAGATACTCATATTATCTGGATGAACAATCAATGAATAAAAGAAATGAGCTGCTATGTGTAGCATTCATAATATTTCCAATAGGCACTGAATTCAGAGTCACTTGTTTTCCATTTTTTAAATAGATGTTTATTGCCCTTGTTCATCTGTTAGTAAATAAATCACTTTTCTTCACAGTGTAGTAGTAATGTCATATAGGCCGTGATGCAGTGACACATGGTATGATAGATAGCAAAAATAGATATCTAAACCAGAGATATTTTGAATTCTTTTCTGAAGAAGAAATTTCTGATGAAACACAGAAATGTAGGGGTGGGAAAATATGTAACCTTCCTCATCTTTGTATTGATCAGTCATGGCTGTTACAAATGGTTTAATATTTTGATAGAAGTGACAATTCAGAAGAAGTTTTTCTCTATAACTTTTAGTTAGTAGAAGTATCAATGTATTTTACTTCTTCATCTGAAGGTAAGTGTAAGGAAAGCACAGGTGATGGGGAGTATACTAATAGAAGTACAGAAAACTTGGAAGTAACCTCTGACCCTGTATATGAAGTTGTAAAGGTCTTGAGGTACAAGTATATAATAACTTACTACAAGACTCCTAAATCTTCTACCCTTTCCCATGTTCTGTACTGGAAATGGAGGCTAAAATAACCTGCTTCTCCCTGGTCTCCCCAGAAGTAACATACATTAATTGTAAAGTTTGATGAATTTCCAGAAGCCCAACAAATGGCAAGAAGCTGCTGTTTTGCTGGCCAGCTATGCTGTGACTCTCCATGAGAAAGTAGTCAGTAAAGCTCTCATCTCTTTCCCCTGTCCAAGCTCTTACACTAATGCCAGCTCTGGGTGCATCTTCGGCACTGGGAATGCGAAGGCTCTGTGTCTGTGGCCCTGCTGCCTGCCAAGGGTGGCCCTGATGCAGCCTGGAAGCCTCTGCATGCCGCTGGTTTTCGCTGCAAGCCTGTAGCAGCACGATAATCCTCATTGTGTGATCCAGATCTGGCTAGACACAGGGGTGGTGAGCACCCACCCTCCTCTCACAACAAAGCCCTTTCTAAAAAGAGTTTCAATAAGTCACATTCGAACCAGAAGGTCATTGGGATGCATTAACTGTGATTGTGTGATTCAAGTTTGGGTAGCTTTGACAGCTCTTCCTTGAGACTTTTATGGTTTTTCACATGGCTCTCTCTAGAAGGATCCTGTGCCAAACTCTTGATTGAGAAAATGTAATAACAAGTTATAATCAATTTTGGAAAGTTTTTTTGTATGATACTTTTAGATGATTCCCATCCTATGTAAGAAAAGTAGTGCTCTCCCTGTACCTTTACTGCTCAGTTCAAAGCATCTAAAATTTCTTGCCACAGTGATACAGAATTTTGGCAACATGGGTAAAAGCAGTATAATATGATTTCAATTGTGTATTTTGAAATTAATTAAATTGAATTGTGAAACTAATGAAAGAGCAGGAATTAGAATAAAATCTATTAATGACTGCATCTTCACAGTCCCCAATTAACCACCTATTGTTTCCTGTAATATCAAGAGATTAAAAAAAAATTCTTTCTATTTTGAAAAAGGAAGTAGCAAGCTTCTTCCATGCCTGCATGCCCAGGATACATACTGAACACTGCTCAGCTGCACAGCCCTGTGAGAGTGCTGTGTGTTGTGGTGGGCTTCCCCCATACTAGAAAGACATGGACATACTGGAGACACAAAAATTATTAAAGGCTTAGAGCATGTGTCACATAGGAAGACTCGGAGAGAGCTGGGACTGTTTCATCTGAAAAATAAAAAGCTCATGAGGGCACTTATCAGTGTGTATTAATATCTTTGGAAAAAAGTAAAGAAGATGGAACCAGATCCTTCCAAGTGGTGCGCAGTGACAGGATAAGGACAACGAGCACAATTGGGAGTAGAAGGAATTCTGTTTAAACATACAAAACCCCCTTGTGGGTGTGTTTGAACACTGAAATAGGCTGCCCCGAGAGGTTGTGGAGTCCCCATCCTGGGAGATACTCAAAACTTGACTGGGCAACTTGCTATAGTTGATCTTGGTTTGAGTGGGAGTTTGGATTGGGTCATCCCCAGAGATCCATTCTAACCTCAGCAATCCTCTGTATTTACTTCAGTCTTCCCAGGGATTATGAAGGTAAACTATGGGTTAGCTAGACAGCTCTGGGTCAGACAGACACACTTTTCATTCAGTGTTGAGTTTTTTTGTAGCATAGACAGCTTTTTTTCCATTACCACCAAATGCTTTAAAGGTACCAGCACAAGTGATGTGGGAGGTAGATGCTGTTCATTCTCCAAATACAGACTCAGTGTCAGAAAACACCAAATAAGATTTATTTTGGGTAGTTTCTGTGATTATTAAAAGATTGCATGTGTGTATCAACAGAAATATATGAGCAATTTTGGGTAACCATCACCAAAGTGCTTCCTCAGCTGGGTTACTCTATTCAGTATTGATCAGGTCTGATGCTGTTTGTTTTCATTTCTTTCTTCTACACAAACAAAACAAAATTTAAATGCCAAATTCTCCCCTAAATAACCAATTTCCACTAGACATATGACTTGTAATGATTTTTTTAAAAAAATGAATGTACAGGATGGTTTGCAAGAATCAAATTATACTTAATTCTTGTTCTGTAGCTTGTCAAGAAAATTTCAGTGCAAGGTTGTTGCAGGAAACAAAGACTGATTGGGGTGAGAATTTGATGTTCTTTTCTCAAAATTTATAAAGCAAATTATTTATTTTACAAAATGTGATAGTATTAGTAGGCTTTAATAACACAAAAACACACCAGCAAACCTAGGTTACTGAGCATATTTCTAAACTGAGAAAATATCAAGCACTCTGTCACAGCAAGGTCAATTCTTCTAAAGTGGAATTAGTTAATCTAACAAATCTTTAAGTTATTGCCAAAAATATCCTATCTCTATATATTCTACATGAGTCTAAGGATGTGGCTGCATGTCTGGGTTGCAGATACAAAGTGATTTTGAGAGTCCTTTTAGTAAAGAATTTGAACAGTAAGTGCATTAGTACTGCCAGAAGGCTATGATCTAACATCTAAATTACATTCTAAAAGGTAATAATAAAAAAAATTCCTACAAATAAATTTAAACCTTTCTCAAATATTTATCCAATAGGGAATCCTCACCAATTTTTACCAAAAAATTTATTGAAAAAATAGATGTTTAGCGGACCTTATTTATCAGAAAATGTCAGAAAAAGGCTCCGGTCTTCCAAAACCTGCACATTACCAAAGAAATCTTTGAGCAAATTTCCCTTTGCTGTGTGGACCTGGATGTTGTCACAGTAATAGTGCATTTAAATACAGCAAATATGCAGAGTTTGCATGGATATGCTACCATTTCTAAAAACTGAAAATAAAAAGGACATCTCCAAATTATTAAAAAACAAAATGAAGAATGAGCTGCTGAAGGCATAGTGGATCTTGGAAACTCTTTATCTCCCACAAGACAGGGTCTACACAGGGCAGTGGAGCACATCTCCAGCAAGTGCTGATGAAGCTTGTCTGGTGCCAGAAGTGATACACTTGATGGGTGTTAGTACTGCCCTGGTGCTCAGGTGCAGCTCTGAAAATATGCCACAGATAATTCTTGATGTAATGTGTTAGCTGTCGGTAACTTGGATGGTCTCAAACAGAAGAGTAACACAGAGCCAGTGTTTTGTACCTAAGTTAAGAAAATAAATCCTTACTCTCGGCTATCTACCTACCTACCACTAACTTAATTTCATAGAATATTAATATGCAGTTAAAAATGGCAAGCACAAAGTAATGGTTAAATCTACAAACACTTGGAGTACTTTTCCTCTCTCTTCCTTTATACTATAAAATTTCAAAAGGGCAGATTAGAAGCAGAGGTTTCAAAAAAGATACAATTTTTTCCTGAAAGCCAAAAATCATTGAAGCTTGGTCTTCAACCTTCCACTCTCATGAGTCCCATTCTATTTGTAATATACAAACTAAATGCCTGTCTCAAGGCATAATGCAAACTGTCATAGCATCACTTTTGAATAAAAGAAGACTATTTACTACTTTTTACACATGACAAGAGAAGGTCTGTCCTGTGGGAAATTGCAGGTTGTGTCAGTTCTATCCAAGTTTCATCCAATCAATTTTAAATAAGTAGAATTGACAACTGTTGTGATTAGGCTTCAAAAACAAAACAAAACATTTAAAAAAATCAGTTGTTACTTACTGAGCAAATCTGAACATATGCTGTCTTGCATTGTCTTATTTCTATCGTGCCTTGGCCTGCACCAAAAATTAATCCAAAACCTCCTCTTCTTTTGCTTCATATGCTCTTCATATGTATTTCAGGTACTTTTAAAGTTTTTTAAAATGTCACATGCTTTTTTCAGACATCTTTTTAATGAAGAACTGAGAAGTGCCATGAAAAAAATAAAATCCCATCATCAATCTCAGCAAAGAAAGCATAGTTTTTATTCTGAAAGATGCATTAAATTCTGTCATATTTTTGCTCTTCACTGCTGCAAGAACTATTGCTTTTATTTTCTCATCGTCATCTCCCCTTTTCCTGTTCGGTTTTGTGTGCTCAGCCAAGGTGTGTTGCACTGTCTGCTCTTCTGCCCTGATCCTGCAAATGTGGCCACCAGTTCATTTGCATTTCATTTTCCATGCACACCCTGTGAACTGTAGGCTTTAATCCAGCTGATGGAGTGTAGAGGGTCAGTTCCATGGAGCCCTGTTGAACGCAGGGTGAAGCTGCAGTGTCCACGTGCTGCACAATAATTGTTACCAGTTTTCAGAATGGGGCTGTGAATAACCAGCACAGTTTTCCAGTCTAGTGCTTCCTTTCATTTGAGTCTTAATATTTTTTTATGATATCAATAAGTGAGATCATAATTAAAACCTGAGTAGATCAACAGGACCTTTGTGTAATCTCTTAATCCTGTACCAATATTAGACATTGCTCTCCTTTTCAAATCCTCTGTTTAACATGTCTGAGCTAGTTCTGAATTTACTCTAAAGATTAGCCTTGCTACACCAACCTATGAGTGTTTCCCAGCAGTCAGTTGACTTCTTTCTCAATTCATCTTCTACATGATTTATTGCTTGCTGAGAGAGCCTAATTAAATCTAATGGACTGCTGGTATACATCTATTGGAATATTGACATTTTATCACCAATTAGGCTGTATTCCTTATCTTATTGTGCTCTTAGCCGGCTTTATATCACTTTACTTTACAGGATTAGGAAATGCTTCTTCCTCTGTTTTTTAACATATTTGTTTTCAATTAAGGTGTTGAGGTGTTTTATTTGGAAAATAGAAGCTCTGCATGTCAGAAGATAAGTACAGGGCGTAAAGATGTATGTAATTGGAAGGCATAATCATCTTAAATATGCTTCTCCTTTGCTTCATTTGTATTCTCTCTTTTTCCAAAATACATCCCACATTTGATAAATTAAGCTCCTGTATGCAAATCTACTTTCAAGCTAGAATTGCTTTCTTTGTTCTAAGCAATTTTGCAACAGGAAACTCTGAATGATTTCAGCTGTAATATCTTGCTAAAATGTAATGCACATGTGTTGCATTTGGAGATATATCTGGAGAAATGACTGTCCCCTCACTTGTCCTGAGCGTCTTGTACCAGTAGGTATCTTTAGACTTCAGAAGGGTGGCTCTGTGGCACACTGCAGCACTGAAGGCATGGGGGGCTGTTGTGGAAAGCTTAACCCAGTGTCAGAGCTACTGTAGGGCTGTGTGATGCCTATTAGCTCTCTGTCTCTGCAGCTGGTCATTAGCAAAAAACAGCAGCAAAGCAGGTACAGGCAGAAATGCTTGTCCAACACCAATTAGATTGTGTGGTTTTGATCCCTCATGGACTATTTCTTAGGCTTCTCAACAAAGAAGTAGAGGAAAGCTAAGCAGAAGTGAGTGCTGAGTCGGTTTTGGCCATCTGTACTGCATTCCTTGTACCAATTTAAAAAAATCCCAAGCTGTTTCTCAGATGGAAGGTCCTCATTTATACACGAAACATCTCTTCACCCAAAACCATTGTTGCCATGTCATCTGACCTTGTGAGAATAGAACCCTGACCCACACTGTCTTTAAAGCTGTGCCCAAACACTGTCTGAAAAAGAGCTTGTAGGCATTGTATATCACTGTTCAGGGATCACTGCCAAAAGGTACAGTGTCTGGCCAGTCCTTGACCAGTAGGGTTTTCCATGAGCTTTCCTGTATTTATTAATATGTATTTTTCTGTAGAGGTTTTCTTTGCACAGTTCAGCCTTATGCTACAATTCAAAGATTTCGTTAAAGTATTCCATTAATTTAGGTTGTAGGCTGAAGAAAATCCACACTGTGCTGAGTAGTGAATGTGGGACTGGGCTACATAAAATTTTGAAAAAGAAAAATAAGTCCAAATGGATATTTTCAACAGTTATAATAGCACTGCTATCAGTAAAATATATGAAAACTACTTTATGTGGGCACCATCTTGTATACTATATCTAGTGTCCCAATACAAGTCATAATAGATAATCTAACAAGAGCTTTCCATAGTGTATGATATGTTGTTGCATTTATGTCGTGTTTTCTGCACACACTGTGTTGCTATTTAATTAGGTGCTATACCTATCTACATTTTCTCTTAATTGTCAGTAAGCATTAATGATGAAATTATAGATAATAAAAAGTCATCATATTAAATATATTCTGTTGTGGGTAGAGTACTTGCTACATATAAGGAAACCGGCTCACCGAGAATATTACCTATGAACCACAGGATTATTGAGCAAAACAGCTTCTGAAATATTAATTAAAAGGCTGCACTGTTGTTTACATTAGAAATACATGGTAGCTCAGTGATAAAAGGAACATCTCTGATCTACAATGTCAGAACCAAAAAAAAGTGATATGTATTAATGCAACACTGAAATGTTTTATTAATACGTTTGGTTATCAGGCTGTGAATTGAGGCACCAGAGGTGCCAGCACATTCTTTTCTTTACTGTTTCAGGGGGCAGTGACCTCTTCCAGAGGTGCAAAGAGAACAGCAGAGAGTTTAAACTTTAGATCTTTTGTCCCACTTCAGCAAAATCTATCAGAGAATGTCTGCCCTTGCTGCTTATATATGTCCCTTGAATTCTGCTCCTGTTGACAACCACTTGTGTTGGTGTATGCCAGGAATCTGCCTTATAAATATATTACAAAAGAGATATATTGCTTTGGCTTCCAGAGGGACTTTAAGTTTCCCTCCTGGAATCATAGCACAGGTGTATAAATGTATGTTTTTCAAGAGGAATGTGGAAGAAACCTTAAATGTTCTTCAATGGACAAATATTTAGGGTCTGGTGGCAGTGAATATTCTATTTAGTTGCTTCTGAGATCTTCAAAGGAGAAAAGTGTGTTACTAGTTGTCCCAAAAGTAATCACAGTATACTATTTTTTCTAAACACAGTAGCTGATACTTAATGCAGATAAACTAAGGAAACAGGTTATTAACATAACCCCAAAAGATTTTCATTTCTAAAACAATGAAGGTTTTCATATGTATGTGAATTGACTTCATAACTGTAGCACTAATGACTCTGGATTACCATTATTTGTTTTTGTTTGAGACTTATAGGCAGCTCTATGTAAATTGTAGTGATGATGAAAATTAAATATACATTAAAAATAACGTTACTGAATAAATCTAGCATAATAATTAGCCTGCTTCATAATACATTATTATTCTCATAATGGTTGAGCAACTTGTATCACAGATGCATTCAAGGAAGTGCAACAGCAGTGGAGATAGCAGCATAAACATCATGCTCCACTGCCTGCCCTGTGCTAAAGAAATTACAGTGTGGGAGGAAGGAACATAACATTGCAACTGCTGAGACTGACAGCCAAGTAAGTGATGAAGTCTTATGAAATCAACAGCATGTTGGGTACATACTCTCCAATTATGATGACAGGGTTTCACTAAAAGGTGGACCTGCTATCATTACACATAAACAGACTTGATAAGACAGTTTCCAAAAGATCAAGAGCAGCATATAGTTTTAAATAGATAATAAAAGTTCTTTGAATCTACCAGATCTTCTAGCACGGTCTCATCCTGTCTCCTACCAGTATAAAGTTTGTGCAATATTTTTCTTTGCTTTGGATTATTATTCTCATCTACCTCCGAAACATTTTGCAGCCTTTTCTTGACAGAATGGTACACTGTCTTGATTCCACTTGCTCTTCTGAGAGCTTGGCTGTTAATCACCATGTTTGTAGCATCATGTATACATACAATGCATGTGCTACTTCCAGCTGTAGAGCAAATTCCTGGGAATACCTGCTGGGTGGGGAGTTTTTGTTTGTTTTTCTGGGCAGAATGCAGGATTTATACAATTTTGGGTTTTCTATAATCAACCAGCTTCATTGTGAGTCATGACAGAAAGCAGGATGCATTCATTTTTCTGTAAGCTGGTTCATTGCACTGTTATATAGTCTGGGCAAAGGGAGGAGAGGTTGCTTCTGTCTGGTGCCCTCACTGGGAGTACTGAGAGTGGACGTGTGCTGCAAAGCTGCTAAGTGTGCAACTCCCAAAAAGAAAATCTGTCAGCCCACAGCACAAACAATTCAAGGAAAACCTGGTTTTGATTTTGTTCTTCTCTTTCACCTTAATTTATCAAAGGATTTTGAGAAGTACCTCTAAGGAAATTATCTTTGCAGAACCAACCCAAAGCTGCAGCTAATTTGGGGATCTCATCACAGATGTGGCTGGAAGGTGATTCCCAATTTACTGAATTTGTACTATCCCAAGCAACCATAGGTGTATAAACTTATCAAACTGCAAAACCTTGTTGTTCTGGCTTGTTAGAAAGCTTCTGAACTCATAATTGGTTAAAATCAGCCTATTTTTGTACCAACACTGTCATTTCTCTTTGCATTGCCTTTTCTTCTTTTGGGCTTTCAAATTAAAAAAAAGTATTAAAAAAAGAGGAAAAAAGCTAGAAGCACTTTCTTTGGTTTGAATTGTCTTTCATAAGTGTGAGAAGCCATAATTAAAGACAGTTTTCTGGGTCAGGTCTTACCTGTACCTTGCAGAGCAGTACAGTTTTTCCTTCTGGGTATTCCTCACTTGTTATGTTCTGGAATTGCATACAACTTCTTCTTTAATGACTGTATTACTTTGTTCAGGGGAACGGTCATCAATTAGCACAACCAATTCTTCGCTCTCCTTTTGTTTCCACTCAGATGCTTAAAGAAGGAATTCTTGTTGATAATTTCCAAGACGCATTTTTTTACCATTACCTTTCATCCTGTTTCTATTATTTAGGTCTTCAGCACCCCCTCATTTTCAGTAAGATTTTTTCCTCTGTAATATCTTACAACTTTGTCTTGTCACATTTCTTCAGCATGCTTCTTTGCAAGGGCATTACTACCGATATTAAATAAGACTCATCTCAAGTACAATTCTGAACAAAAGAACCCACTTTTCTTTCAGCTCAATGATTCAGTTTTCATCTTCACCTCCCATGTGGTCAAGTCTGTGGCCACCTTTGTATTCCTGTATCAGTACTCTTCTTGTCTGGCTTTTTGTAGATCATTACTGCACAAGTTTCACAATACTTTTCAGATGAGTGAGAAATTGTGCTGATATCCTAGCAAAATATTTATTGCTCAAAATTCATCTTTTCATGCAGCTGCGGATTCTATTCCTATCAAAGTATTTATAGCACATCCAGTACCAAAGTCCAAGAAACTGGTGGCAAGCTGAAAAAACATGTTTACAAATAAACCCCCTCAGAGGGGTTACTGCGTTTAAACACGGAAAGTTTTTCCTTCATGTATGTAGCTTTGCAAAGCACTTACGGATTCTTCATACATAAATGCTCAGAAAAGTAAGGAATTATTTGCATTGAGTCTTGTGTAAAACAGAAAGAAAGTGCAATTGAATAATGAAATATCTCAAGTAGTTTTGTTTGATGATTGTTTATACAAAGCTGCACATAGGGTAGTATTCATTTTACAATCAGAGTTAAAGTAAGTTCTTTCAAAAAACACTTCAATAATAACATAAAAGCAAAATGAAGAGAGTTTAAATTCTTTGGTCTATCTGGTATTTTTAAGCTACATGATAAAATTTGTTAGTACCATTTTACAGCACAGAGAAGAACTCTGCCACTTTTTTCTGTACAGCCCCAACTGAGGAGCAGCTTTTTTCTCCTTTGCTTAGTGACATTTCCTTTTCGGTTATTAAAAATAGAAAAGGACAGCTGCATACTTGCATGTGCATTAACTTCATAAATTGTTAATCCTGAAAAGACATGCTGCTCACAGAGGGGGTAAGTTTTATGCTGTAGACTGCCATTCAGTGACTATCACTCTTTCTTATGTTTGAAGTCATGCACATCAGACAATACTTACTTGTCTATAAATTGAACCCATTCTCAGGGTGTCCCTTGACACAAGCAAGAGTTTCATTTATTTCTGAAAAACGTCTCATTTATTTTTGAAAAAACAAGAAACATAACTGACATGGTTGTCTAGCTTGTGTCCCTGAGCAGAAGGGAGTGGGAAGCAGGTTTGCAGTGTGTCTTGAAGGTCAGCATGGATGCTTCTCCTTAGAGAGTGCTACCTCCCATCCCTTCCCTGCCAGCTCTTGCCCTGGGTCATGCTGTCCTGACACATCGAGCCATGTGCCAAACATGGGCAGGATGTCTGGCCCCAACCCTCTTGTGGTCAGCACTGCAGTGCACATCTTTGCAGGGAGCAGGTTTGCATTCTCCTACATGGATGTTCATCAAAGCAGGGTTGCACAGGCACCCCCCAGTGTCATTAGGAACCTGCAGTGGCAGACAGGGCAAAAAAGGAGCGTGGCACACTCTTGTAGATACTTATGTACCAGTTAAAGAATTTTTGTGTGGATTTCATCTAGTTTTTTTTTTGTTGTTAGCTTTGTCTCTGATCAGCTACTGCATATACCATTTCCTAACCTCTTTCACTCATTCACTTCCCAGCTGCAAGCTTTTGCTTGTACTTGATCATTAAATTGAAATGTTTGATGTGCTTAGTAAAGTCTTTATCAAAGAAACATGAGGAGGATAAACCTTGAAATCTTTCATTGCTTACATGACAGGAGAGTGGCAAATATCTCTAAGCTGTATTCCAGCTAAGGTAAAACTGAAATCCACATCAAAAAGAGAAGATTTAGGCATATGTGGTTGAACTTAGATAGCTAAGTGCAGCATGTCATCCTAAGAAACTCAAGTCAGCTATCACTTCACTCTGGAAGCACTTGCAATCTCTAGCAGAGTTTCCTGGTTTCCAGGCTTTCAGCTGTCCTTGTGTGTGTGCCTGGACTGCTTACTGAGATTGTTCCACAAGAAGAAAATAATTCATCATCTAAAAATGATGAATCCTTTTCTAACAGCTATCTTTTAAAAAACATATCTAAATAAAGAAACTATAAAAATGAGCTGAAAGGGCAACAGAAAAGTTCTAGTACAGAATATTATCTTAACAGTTTTGCAATGATGACCATGAAAACATTTCCAAGTTTTTCGAAACCAAGAGGTTTTAGCAGATGCTAAAAGAGAGCTGAGAACCTCCTGGTCCAGCTGTAGCATTGCTGAATATAGGAGCATGTCCGTCTTGCACATATTCAGGTTAATGTATAGGAATAAAAGAGACAATAGAACCTGACCTGTGTTCTTACATGTGAGCATGATGGAAGCCCAGAGCACCTTCCTCAGCACTGCTGGCATGAAGCTGGATTCACAGCAGCATAACTGTGTTCAGAATCTGAGCCATGCTATAAGAGATGTAACTGTATGAGTACCAGAACTGAAATTCTCATTATTGAGTGCAACAATAGCAGTAGGAAGCAAAGAAAAGTGATGATTGTGAAATAATTGCCTGCCTCTACTTACTGAGGAAATAAATATCATTTTTGTTATATGGATATATTATATAATGTTTTGCCATTAGTAGCAATGTATTTCTATATTTATACTTCTAGTACTGCATCTGTATTAATGATAGATGCTGCATAATCCAGATACCCTTATTCTAACTGCCTTATCATACACATTAAAATTACTCTAATTTTTTGTCCCTTTCTGCCTTCTATTTTTTTTCATATAAAGACATTGAAATAGCTTCAGACAAACATCATAAAAAGTATATGAGGAATTATTGTTTCAGTTGTGTCACAGACTACTATAAAATGATGTAAGATGTGGAAAATATATTTAAAGCACTAGTTGTGTTCACAAAAAAAAAACTTAATATTTTTTCAGTGAAAAATATATGTTTCATCAAAAGCTAAAGTATTTTAAGTACATAGATTTGAATTAATTTTTTCCTAAAATAAGAAAGATAGTTTTAAGAATATAAACAGATGATTTTCTAAAGGTGTTGAAAGTTATTAATTAACTTCAATTTTTTTTTTTTTGCTTTTAACTTACATGGATTTCCCCATTTATTTTACATTATTTTATAAAAATACATGTAGCTCACTTGCTGGAATGAAAAAAAAAAAATATCTTAAAACTAAAGACAGAAGTCAAAACCCACCCCGAGCAAGAGAAGAAACAATTGTCCTCTAGACCCTATCATATTTTTAAAAATTCAGTATCTCAACTATGATTAGATAAATGAACCCCCTGTGTTTTCTGTTTTCTTATTATCAGCATCTACAGAGGAGTGTAACTTATAGACAATATCACTGATAGTAGGTTGAAAAGTACAGTCAAAAAAGGTATTACGTTTTCTGTGAAGAATGGTCTTTGTTTTAATACCAGGAGCAGTGGATGGTATTTGTGTCAGAAAACAGTTCATGACTGGTTCATAAAGTCCCCGTTTAAAGAAACAGAACTTATAGCCAAGATTGTGCCTTTTAATTCACGTGAGTACAGTGAGCCAAAGCACACCCAGCTAGTGCAATGGAATAGCGCCGTAGTGCAGGCATCAGTCCCACTTTGTGGATCCCTTAAGCTTGGTTCTGTGGAAATAAAAGGATATATCAAAGTTTTTCTTCTGTCTCTAAAAGTCCCTGCCAGTGGGAATGTCCCATCTGTGACCTTGCCTGGAATACAGGCAGCTCTAAAGCTCTGCTGCTGGTGCATGCTAAGCATGACACAAAAGCGAGAGCTGAAATATGCAAGTTACAGTACCTTGTGAGAAGAATGTAGGACTCTATATCAGCATATTCCTCTTCCTTTCATCGATCTTTGTTTACACTTTTTAAGTCTAATTAAAAAAAAATTGGAAGGGAATATTTAATAAACTTTTGACAAGAGTGAAAATCAAAGTCAATCAGAACGATCCTCAAGAACTGAACTCGTAATTCTTGGGCTTTCATTCATCTTTTCCACTCAAGATTTTGATTTCCTTTGCTCTCCTAAATTTGTCAATGCACAGTAATACTGTGACGTACCACACACATTAGCAGACCAGAAATAGTAGTAAGAATATAAAGGGGGACATCTACAGTCACATGAGATAAAACTGTTACCTAGTTTATGGTTTAGATTTTAATTTCTCTTGGTCCAGTTGTACTATACTGTACCTCTAACTACAAAATAAATTTGGAATTTATTTTGGAAGAAACTAGCGCAATTTAATCTTATAAACTATTAGTATCCAGTTGACATATAATATTTTCAGCAGCAGATCTTGAAGCTTTTTACAAAAGGGATAACTTATATTTTGCAGGTGGAGACACTCAGGGAGTGAGACAGAAGAACCCTGACTTAAATATTGACATTGAAAAGCAACGAAAATTACATTTTCAGGCAAAACACCAATTTGTTCAAAGTAACTGCCTTGAATTTGAAAGCTCAATATACAGCTGAATAAGAAAGATACACTACCACTGGTAAAGGTTGGTTAAAATATTTTAGCTTATCAGGGGATCAAAATAGAGAAAAAAAAATATGTAGGAAGCAAAATGTTACAGTAGATGAAGACTAAGGCCATTTAATATAGCAAGAGAGGAGTATTTTGATCTGGGGTTCCTTTCTGGGGAATACTAAAGATGAGAAGGGCACAGATATCCCTTTCCCTGATTAATCACTGTACAGATTGCACTTGGAAATCTGTGTCACTGAAGTTACACTGCTCGCCCCTCTCAGTCCAAACGCACATACACTGTTCTTCTTTCTCACCTCTGGATGGTGACAGAGAAGAAGTATCACTTCAACTGTCATCACAAACAGATTTCAGATTGGTTTGCTGTGTTGCTTGACTATTTCCCAAGAATAATTAATTTAATAAATTCAGCCTCTAGAGTTTATCTGTTTATGTGTTTATTTATATAGTCATAATACTTCGTTCATATGCATATATAATACTTTAACATAAAAATTATTTACAAAGTATTTTGCTTTCTGTAGAGGAAAAATGAGGTGTCCTGTGCAAAGTGAATTAATTTTCCCTTACATATTGAGTAGACTATTGTTTGGTTTTTTTTCTTAAATATATACCATATAAATAATTTTTGTTTTCTGCATGTATATTCATATTTTCCTAGCTTTGAATAAATGTTTTGAATTACTCCATTAGGGTGATCTAGGAATTTGGATGTAAAAAAAGTGAGTTGTTATTACTGGCATGTGTTTGCATAGCTTAGGATGGAATTCCCCATACATGTAATTTTGTGTTACTTTATTTTTCATGTACCAGACTTTAATGATAAAACAGGTGTATGGCACCACATTAGTTGAAATGTATGTCTCAAATATGCTTCATGCTGCATATGCTGAATTGAGAAGACAGAAAGACCTCACTGATGACCAGCATTACTCAAGAAAGCTTTCAGCAAACATTTCTGGTCTTTTCACAGAATTCTTGCAGATTAAGAATTTTCTGTTATCCAAGAGACCATCAAAGAAGGGCGTAAACTTTAAAAATATGATTTTGAGTATATTTTGAATTGCTTTGCTCTTAATGCTTGAACCCTTAGGGTAATTCACTGTGAACTCTTACCCAATTCATATATTCACTGCTAGTTCTTGACAACCAAAAGTTACTGTGTGTGCATTTCCCATTGTTTTGCACTTGCTTATTGCCTTTTTTCATTCAGTATCAGCCACCAAGGTGGTTGATGTCTGAAATATTGCTTTAGCATGAGACTTTTTCTAAGGCCAAAGCCAGTGCATGGTTTTTTGACAACTTCCTACTAGCATGTTTTAGACACATTTTCTAAAGTCACATTAATTTATTTTGCATGCCAGTAGAAAAGAAAAAAAAGAAAATTGAAAGAGCTGGAAGGAAGAAATTAAGATTTCCTATTTTTTTTAAAGCATCTGACAGTGTAATTGACAAAGAAAAGTTATGAGATGATCCTCAGAAAAACAGAAATAAAAATTATCAAGGAAAACTGCTACTATCTGAAATTGAATGGAGAAGCAAGCCACAAACATGATGGTTGATCCTGTCTTTTCTTTCCTCTTGCTGATACTGTTAGAACAAAGTAGCTGAGGTCACTGACAATCCTTAAAGAGGAGAGTTTGCACCAATAAGTTATGAATAAACTTTCCTTCAAAGAAACTATCAAAGCAAATATTCCTGAAAATTTGTGATGGTCACTCTCCTTCTGCTTTAACTCATGCTAGAGCTTGTAAAAGAAGCAGTGATTTTGGACATGACTGAATCCCTGAAGTTCCACTGAAATATGTTTCTGACTCGTTTCTGTCCTTATTTGAGATGGCATTTTTTACATTCCATGTA